>NW_022155228.1:0-14335 GCF_001633185.2 Quercus lobata | reverse complement strand
TTTTTTACATTTATTTTTTGAATTTTCTAGCTCGGGTCGGGTTCGAACGGATAGGAAGGAAATTATTTTTGTTCTCAATTTTTCGGGCTGTCCTAACCCTTTTCTTCTTGAAATGAAGCCTGGATGATGTTTTATAATTTTTAAAATTTTTTTGCATTTATTTTTTGAATTTTCTAGCTCGGGTCGGGTTCGAATGGATAGGAAGGAAATTATTTTTGTTCTCAATTTTTCGGCCTGTGCTGACCCGTTTCGTCTTGAAATGTAGCCTGGATGATTTTTTTTAATTTTTAAAATTTTTTTGCATTTATTTTTTGAATTTTCTACCTCGTGTCGGGTTTGAACGGATAAGAAGGAAATTTTTTTTGTTCTCGATTTTTCGGCCTGTGCTGACCCGTTTCGTCTTGAAAGGAAGCCTGAAAAATGTTTTTTCATTTTTAAAATTTTTTTGCATTTATTTTTTGAATTTTCTAGCTCGGGTCGGGTTCGAACGGATAGGAAGGAAATTATTTTTGTTCTCAATTTTTCGGCTTGTCCTGACCCGTTTCGTCTTGTAATGAAGCCTGAATGATGTTTTTTAATTTTTAGAATTTTTTTGCATTTATTTTCGAATTTTCTAACTCGGCCCGGGTTCGAACGGTTAGGAAGGGAATTATTTTTGTTATCAATTTTTCGGACTTTCCTGAACCGTTTCGTCTTGAAATGAAGCCTGGATGATGTTTTTTAATTTTTAAAATTTTTTTGCATTTATTTTCGAATTTTCTAACTCGGGCCTGGTTCGAACGGGTAGGAAGGAAATTATTTTTGTTCTCTATTTTTCGGCCTATCCTGGCCCGTATGGTCATGAAATGAACCCCGGATGATATTTTTTATTTTTTAGAATTTTTTTGCATTTATTTTCGAATTTTCTAACTCGGCCCGGGTTCGAACGGGTAGGAAGGAAATTATTTTTGTTCTCAATTTTTCGGCCTGTCCTGACCCGTTTCGTCTTGAAATGAAGCCTGGATGATATTTTTTAATTTTTAAAATTTTTTTGCATTTATTTTTTGAATTTTCTAACTCGTGTCGGGTTCGAATGGATAGGAAGGAAATTTTTTTTGTTCTCGATTTTTCAGCCTGTGCTGACCCGTTTCGTCTGGGAATGAAGCCTGAATGATGTTTTTTAATTTTTAAAATTTCTTTGTATTTATTTTTTGAATTTTCTAGCTCTGGTCGGGTTCGAACGGATAGGAAGGAAATTATTTTTGTTCTCAATTTTTCGGCCTGTCCTTACCCGTTTCGTTTTGAAATGAAGCCCGGATGATGTTTTTTAATTTTTAAAATTATTTTGCATTTATTTTTGAATTTCTAAATACGGGCCGGGTTCAACGGTTAGGAAGGGGAAATTATTTTTGTTCTCTATTTTTCGCCTATCCGGGCCCGTATGGTCTTTCAATGAAACCTGGATCGATGTTTTTCAATTTTTAAAATTTTTTTGCATTTATTTTTTGAATTTTCTAGCTCGGTCGGGGTTCTGAACGGATGGGAAGAAATTATTTTTGTTCTCAATTTTCGCCTGTCCTGACCCGTTTCGTCTTGAAATGAAGCCTGGATATTTTTTTAATTTTTAAAATTTTTTTGCCATGTATTTTTAATTTTCTATCTCCGGGTCGGGTTCGAACGGATAGGAAGGAAATTATTTTTGTTCTCGATTTTTCGGTTTGTGCTAACCCGTTTCGTCTTGAAATTAAGCCTGGATGATGTTTTTTAATTTTTAAAATTTTTTTCATTTATTTTTGAATTTTCGAACTCGGGCCGGTTTCGAACGGGTAGGAAGGAAATTATTTTTGTTGTCTATTTTTCGGCCTATCCTGGCCCGTATGGTCCTGAAATGTAACCTGGATGATGTTTTTCAATTTTTAAAATTTTTTTGCATTTATTTTTTGAATTTTCTAGCTCGGGTCGGCTTCGAACGGATAGGAAGGAAATTATTTTTGTTCTCAATTTTTCGGGCTGTCCTGACCCTTTTCTTCTTGAAATGAAGCCTGGATGATGTTTTTTAATTTTTAAAATTTTATGGCATTTATTTTTGAATTTTCTAACTCGTGTCGGGTTCCAACATATAGGAAGAAAATTTTTTTTGTCCTCGATTTTTCGCCCTGTGCCGATCTTTTTCGTCTTCAAATGAAACCTGGATGATGTTTTTCAATTTTTAAAATTTTTTTGCATTTATTTTTTGAATTTTCTAGCTCGGGTCGGGTTCGAACGGATAGGAAGGAAATATTCTGTTCTCAATTTTCGGCTGTCCTGAACCCTTTTCTTCTTGAAATGAGGCCTGGATGATGTTTTTAAATTTTAAAAATTTTTTTTGCATTTTATTTTTGGATTTCTAGCCGGGTCGGGTTCGAACGGATAGGAAGGAAATTATTTTTGTTCTCAATTTTTTCGAGGCTGTCCTGACCCTTTTCTTCTTGAAATGAGGCCGGATAATGTTTTTTAATTTTTAAAATTTTTTTGCATTTCTTTTTAATTTCAGCTCGGGTCAGGGTTCGAACGGATTAGGAAGGAAATTTTTTTGTTCTAATTTTCAGGCCTGTCCTGCCCGTTTCGTCTTTGAAAGAAGCCTGATGGATTTTTTTAATTTTTTAAAATTTTTTTTGCATTATTTTTTGAATTTTGTAACTCGGGTCGGGTTCGGAACGGAGGAAGCGAAATTATTTTTGTTCTCAATTTCGGCCTGTCGCTTACCCGTTTCGTTTTGAAATGAAGCCTGGATGATGTTTTTTTAATTTAAAATTTTTTTGCATTTTTTTTTGAATTTTCGAACTCGGGCCGGTTTCGAGCGGGTAGGAAGGAAATTATTTTTGTTCTCTATTTTTCGGCCTATCCTGGCCCGTATGGTCTTGAAATGAAACCTGGATGATGTTTTTCAATTTTTAAAATTTTTTTGCATTTATTTTTTGAATTTTCTAGCTCGGGTCGGCTTCGAACGGATAGGAAGGAAATCATTTTTGTTCTCAATTTTTCGGGCTGTCCTGACCCTTTTCTTCTTGAAATGAAGCCTGGATGATATTTTTTAATTTTTAAAATTTTTTTGCATTTATTTTTGAATTTTCTAACTCGTGTCGGGTTCCAACAGATAGGAAGAAAATTTTTTTTGTCCTCGATTTTTCAGCCTGTGCTGATCTTTTTCGTCTTGAAATGAAGCCTGGATGATGCTTTTAATTTTTAAAATTTTTTTGCATTTATTTTTTGAATTTTCTAGCTCGGGTCGGGTTCGAACAGATAGGAAGGAAATTATTTTTGTTCTCAATTTTTCGGCCTGTCCTTACCCGTTTCGTTTTGAAATGAAGCCCGGATGATGTTTTTTAATTTTTAAAATTTTTTTGCATTTATTTTTGAATTTTCGAACTCGGGCCGGTTTCGAACGGGTAGGAAGGAAATTATTTTTGTTCTCAATTTTTCGGCCTATCCTGGCCCGTATGGTCTTCAAATGAAACCTGGATGATGTTTTTCAATTTTTAAAATTTTTTTGCATTTATTTTTTGAATTTTCTAGCTCGGGTCGGGTTCGAACGGATAGGAAGGAAATTATTTTTGTTCTCAATTTTTCGGGCTGTCCTAACCCTTTTCTTCTTGAAATGAAGCTTGGATGATGTTTTATAATTTTTAAAATTTTTTTGCATTTATTTTTTGAATTTTCTAGCTCGGGTCGGGTTCGAATGGATAGGAAGGAAATTATTTTTGTTCTCAATTTTTCGGCCTGTGCTGACCCGTTTCGTCTTGAAATGTAGCCTGGATGATTTTTTTTAATTTTTAAAATTTTTTTGCATTTATTTTTTGAATTTTCTACCTCGTGTCGGGTTTGAACGGATAAGAAGGAAATTTTTTTTGTTCTCGATTTTTCGGCCTGTGCTGACCCGTTTCGTCTTGAAAGGAAGCCTGAATAATGTTTTTTCATTTTTAAAATTTTTTTGCATTTATTTTTTGAATTTTCTAGCTCGGGTCGGGTTCGAACGGATAGGAAGGAAATTATTTTTGTTCTCAATTTTTCGGCCTGTCCTGACCCGTTTCGTCTTGTAATGAAGCCTGAATGATGTTTTTTAATTTTTAGAATTTTTTTTGCATTTATTTTCGAATTTTCTAACTCGGCCCGGGTTCGAACGGTTAGGAAGGGAATTATTTTTGTTATCAATTTTTCGGTCTTTCCTGAACCGTTTCGTCTTGAAATGAAGCCTGGATGATGTTTTTTAATTTTTAAAATTTTTTTGCATTTATTTTCGAATTTTCTAACTCGGGCCGGGTTCGAACGGGTAGGAAGGAAATTATTTTTGTTCTCTATTTTTCGGCCTATCCTGGCACGTATGGTCATGAAATGAACCCCGGATGATATTTTTTATTTTTTAGAATTTTTTTGCATTTATTTTCGAATTTTCTAACTCGGCCCGGGTTCGAACGGGTAGGACGGAAATTATTTTTGTTCTCAATTTTTCGGTGTGTCCTAACCCGTTTTGTCTTGAAATGAAGCCTGGATGATGTTTTTTAATTTTTAAAATTTTTTTGCATGTATTTTCGAATTTTCTAACTCGGGCCGGGTTCGAACGGGTAGGAAGGAAATTATTTTTCTCTATTTTTCGGCCTATCCTGGCCTGTATGGTCTTGAAATGGACCCTGAATGATATTTTTTAATTTTTAGAATTTTTTTTCAATTTATTTTTTGAATTTTCTAACTCGTGTCGGGTTCGAACGGATAGGAAGGAAATTTTTTTTGTTCTCGATTTTTCGGTCTGTGCTGACCCGTTTCGTCTTGAAATTAAGCCTGGATGATGTTTTTTAATTTTTAATATTTTTTTGCATTTATTTTTTGAATTTTCTAGCCCGGGTCGGGTTCGAACGGATAGGAAGGAAATTATTTTTGTTCTCAATTTTTCAGCCTGTCCTGACCCGTTTCGTCTTGAAATGAAGCCTGGATGATGTTTTTTAATTTTTAAAATTTTTTTGCATTTATTTTAGAATTTTCAAACTCGGGCCGGGTTCGAACGGGTAGGGAGGAAATTATTTTTGTTCTCAATTTTTCGCCCTGTCCTGACCCGTTTCATCTTGAAATGAAGCCTGGATGATGTTTTTTAATTTTTAAAATTTTTTTGCATTTATTTTTTGAATTTTCTATCTCGGGTCGGGTTCGAACGGATAGGAAGAAAATTATTTTTGTTCTCGATTTTTCGGTCTGTGCTGACCCGTTTCGTCTTGAAATTAAGCCTGGATGATGTTTTTTAATTTTTAAAATTTTTTTGCATTTATTTTTGAATTTTCGAACTCGGCCCGGTTTCGAACGGGTAGGAAGGAAATTATTTTTGTTCTCTATTTTTCGGCCTATCCTGGCCCGTATGGTCTTGAAATGAAACCTGGATGATGTTTTTCAATTTTTAAAATTTTTTGGCATTTATATTTTGAATTTTCTAGCTCGGGTCGGCTTCGAACGGATAGGAAGGAAATTATTTTTGTTCTCAATTTTTCGGGCTGTCCTGACCCTTTTCTTCTTGAAATGAAGACTGGATGATGTTTTTTAATTTTTAAAATTTTTTTGCATTTATTTTTGAATTTTCCAACTCGTTTCGGGTTCCAACAGATAGGAAGAAAATTTTTTTTGTCCTCGATTTTTCGGCCTGTGCCGATCTTTTTCGTCTTGAAATGAAGCCTGGATGATGTTTTTAATTTTTAAAATTTTTTTGCATTTATTTTTTGAATTTTCTAGCTCGGGTCGGGTTCGAACGGATAGGAAGGAAATTATTTTTGTTCTCAATTTTTCGGCCTGTCCTTACCCGTTTCGTTTTGAAATGAAGCCCGGATGATGTTTTTTAATTTTTAAAATTTTTTTGCATTTATTTTTGAATTTTCGAACTCGGGCCGGTTTCGAACGGGTAGGAAGGAAATTATTTTTGTTCTCTATTTTTCGGCCTATCCTGGCCCGTATGGTCTTCAAATGAAACCTGGATGATGTTTTTCAATTTTTAAAATTTTTTTGCATTTATTTTCGAATTTTCTAACTCGGTCAGGGTTCGAACGGTTAGGAAGGGAATTATTTTTGTTATCAATTTTTCGGTCTTTCCTGAACCGTTTCGTCTTGAAATGAAGCCTGGATGATTTTTTTTAATTTTTAAAATTTTTTTGCATTTATTTTTTGAATTTTCTATCTCGGTTCGGGTTCGAACGGATAGGAAGGAAGTTATTTTTGTTCTCAATTTTTCGGCCTGTCCTTACCCGTTTCGTTTTGAAATGAAGCCCGGATGATGTTTTTTAATTTTTAAAATTTTTTTCATTTATTTTTGAATTTTCGAACTCGGGCCGGTTTCGAACGGGTAGGAAGGAAATTATTTTTGTTCTCTATTTTTCGGCCTATCCTGGCCAGTATGGTCTTCAAATGAAACCTGGATGATGTTTTTCAATTTTTAAAATTTTTTTGCATTTATTTTTTGAATTTTCTAGCTCGGGTCGGCTTCGGACGGATAGGAAGGAAATCATTTTTGTTCTCAATTTTTCGGGCTGTCCTGACCCTTTTCTTCTTGAAATGAAGCCTGGATGATGTTTTTTAATTTTTAAAATTTTTTTGCATTTATTTTTGAATTTTCTAACTCGTGTCGGGTTCCAACAAATAGGAAGAAAATTTTTTTTGTCCTCGATTTTTCAGCCTGTGCTGATCTTTTTCGACTTGAAATGAAGCCTGGATGATGCTTTTAATTTTTAAAATTTTTTTGCATTTATTTTTGGAATTTTCTAGCTCTGGTCGGGTTCGAACGGATAGGAAGAAAATTATTTTTGTTCTCGATTTTTCTGTCTGTGCTGACCCGTTTCGTCTTGAAATTAAGCCTGGATGATGTTTTTTAATTTTTAAAATTTTTTTGCATTTATTTTTGAATTTTCGAACTCGGCCCGGTTTCGAACGGGTAGGAAGGAAATTATTTTTGTTCTCTATTTTTCGGCCTATCCTGGCCCGTATGGTCTTGAAATGAAACCTGGATGATGTTTTTCAATTTTTAAAATTTTTTGGCATTTATATTTTGAATTTTCTAGCTCGGGTCGGCTTCGAACGGATAGGAAGGAAATTATTTTTGTTCTCAATTTTTCGGGCTGTCCTGACCCTTTTCTTCTTGAAATGAAGACTGGATGATGTTTTTTAATTTTTAAAATTTTTTTGCATTTATTTTTGAATTTTCCAACTCGTTTCGGGTTCCAACAGATAGGAAGAAAATTTTTTTTGTCCTCGATTTTTCGGCCTGTGCCGATCTTTTTCGTCTTGAAATGAAGCCTGGATGATGCTTTTAATTTTTAAAATTTTTTTGCATTTATTTTTTGGATTTTCTAGCTCGGGTCGGGTTCGAACGGATAGGAAGGAAATTATTTTTGTTCTCATTTTTCGGTTTGTCTGACCCGTTTCGTCTTGAAATTAAGCCTGGATGATGTTTTTTAATTTTTAAAATTTTTTTGCATTTATTTTTGAATTTTCGAACTCGGGCCGGTTTCGAACGGGTAGGAAGGAAATTATTTTTGTTCTCTATTTTTCGGCCTATCCTGGCCCGTATGGTCTTGAAATGAAACCTGGATGATGTTTTTCAATTTTTAAAATTTTTTTGCATTTATATTTTGAATTTTCTAGCTCGGGTCGGCTTCGAACGGATAGGAAGGAAATTATTTTTGTTCTCAATTTTTCGGGCTGTCCTGACCCTTTTCTTCTTGAAATGAAGACTGGATGATGTTTTTTAATTTTTAAAATTTTTTTGCATTTATTTTTGAATTTTCAACTCGTTTCGGGTTCCAACAGATAGGAAGAAAATTTTTTTTGTCCTCGATTTTTCGGCCTGTGCCGATCTTTTTCGTCTTGAAATGAAGCCTGGATGATGTTTTTAATTTTTAAAATTTTTTTGCATTTATTTTTTGGATTTTCTAGCTCGGGTCGGGTTCGAACGGATAGGAAGGAAATTATTTTTGTTCTCAATTTTTCGGGCTGTCCTGACCCTTTTCTTCTTGAAATGAGGCCTGGATGATGTTTTTTAATTTTTAAAATTTTTTTGGATTTCTTTTTTGAATTTTCTAGCTCGGGTCGGGTTCGAACGGATAGGAAGGAAATTTTTTGTCTCGAAATTTTTCGGCCTGTCTGACCGTTTCGTCTTGAAATGAATGCCTGGATGAATTTTTTTTTAATTTTTAAATTTTTTTGATTTATTTTTTGAATTTTCTAACTCGGGTCGGTTCGAACGGGATAGGAAGGAAATATTTTTTGTTTCCAATTTTCGCCTGTCCTTACCGCGTTCGTTTTTGAATAAGCTGGATGAATGTTTTTTAATTTTTAAAAATTTTTTTGCATTTATTTTTGAATTTTTCGAACTCGGGCCGGTCGAGCAGAAGGAAATTAATTTTGTTCTCTTTTTTCGGGCCTATCCTGGCCCGTATGGTCTGAAATGAAACCTGGATGATGTTTTTTTCATTTTAAAATTTTTTTGCATTTATTTTTTGAATTTTCTAGCTCGGGTCGGCTTCGAACGGATAGGAAGGAAATCATTTTTGTTCTCAATTTTTCGGGCTGTCCTGACCCTTTTCTTCTTGAAATGAAGCCTGGATGATATTTTTTAATTTTTAAAATTTTTTTGCATTTATTTTTGAATTTTCTAACTCGTGTCGGGTTCCAACAGATAGGAAGAAAATTTTTTTTGTCCTCGATTTTTCAGCCTGTGCTGATCTTTTTCGTCTTGAAATGAAGCCTGGATGAAGCTTTTAATTTTTAAAATTTTTTTGCATTTATTTTTTGAATTTTCTAGCTCGGGTCGGGTTCGAACGGATAGGAAGGAAATTATTTTTGTTCTCAATTTTTCGGCCTGTCCTTTACCCGTTTCGTTTTGAAATGAAGCCCGGATGACGTTTTTAATTTTTAAAATTTTTTTGCATTTATTTTTTGAATTTTCTAGCTCGGGTCGGGTTCGAACGGATAGGAAGGAAATTATTTTTGTTCTCAATTTTTCGGGCTGTCCTAACCCTTTTCTTCTTGAAATGAAGCTTGGATGATGTTTTATAATTTTTAAAATTTTTTTGCATTTATTTTTTGAATTTTCTAGCTCGGGTCGGGTTCGAATGGATAGGAAGGAAATTATTTTTGTTCTCAATTTTTCGGCCTGTGCTGACCCGTTTCGTCTTGAAATGTAGCCTGGATGATTTTTTTTAATTTTTAAAATTTTTTTGCATTTATTTTTTGAATTTTCTACCTCGTGTCGGGTTTGAACGGATAAGAAGGAAATTTTTTTTGTTCTCGATTTTTCGGCCTGTGCTGACCCGTTTCGTCATGAAAGGAAGCCTGAATAATGTTTTTTCATTTTTAAAATTTTTTTGCATTTATTTTTTGAATTTTCTAGCTCGGGTCGGGTTCGAACGGATAGGAAGGAAATTATTTTTGTACTCAATTTTTCGGCCTGTCCTGACCCGTTTCGTCTTGTAATGAAGCCTGAATGATGTTTTTTAATTTTTAGAATTTTTTTGCATTTATTTTCGAATTTTCTAACTCGGCCCGGGTTCGAACGGTTAGGAAGGGAATTATTTTTGTTATCAATTTTTCGGTCTTTCCTGAACCGTTTCGTCTTGAAATGAAGCCTGGATGATGTTTTTTAATTTTTAAAATTTTTTTGCATTTATTTTCGAATTTTCTAACTCGGGCCGGGTTCGAACGGGTAGGAAGGAAATTATTTTTGTTCTCTATTTTTCGGCCTATCCTGGCCCGTATGGTCATGAAATGAACCCCGGATGATATTTTTTATTTTTTAGAATTTTTTTGCATTTATTTTCGAATTTTCTAACTCGGCCCGGGTTCGAACGGGTAGGACGGAAATTATTTTTGTTCTCAATTTTTCGGTGTGTCCTGACCCGTTTTGTCTTGAAATGAAGCCTGGATGATGTTTTTTAATTTTTAAAATTTTTTTGCATGTATTTTCGAATTTTCTAACTCGGGCCGGGTTCGAACGGGTAGGAAGGAAATTATTTTTCTCTATTTTTCGGCCTATCCTGGCCTGTATGGTCTTGAAATGGACCCTGAATGATATTTTTTAATTTTTAGAATTTTTTTCAATTTATTTTTTGAATTTTCTAACTCGTGTCGGGTTCGAACGGATAGGAAGGAAATTTTTTTTGTTCTCGATTTTTCGGTCTGTGCTGACCCGTTTCGTCTTGAAATTAAGCCTGGATGATGTTTTTTAATTTTTAATATTTTTTTGCATTTATTTTTTGAATTTTCTAGCCCGGGTCGGGTTCGAACGGATAGGAAGGAAATTATTTTTGTTCTCAATTTTTCAGCCTGTCCAGACTCGTTTCGTCTTGAAATGAAGCCTGGATGATGTTTTTTAATTTTTAAAATTTTTTTGCATTTATTTTTGAATTTTCGAACTCGGCCCGGTTTCGAACGGGTAGGAAGGAAATTATTTTTGTTCTCTATTTTTCGGCCTATCCTGGCCCGTATGGTCTTGAAATGAAATATGGATGATGTTTTTCAATTTTTAAAATTTTTTGGCATTTATATTTTGAATTTTCTAGCTCGGGTCGGCTTCGAACGGATAGGAAGGAAATTATTTTTGTTCTCAATTTTTCGGGCTGTCCTGACCCTTTTCTTCTTGAAATGAAGACTGGATGATGTTTTTTAATTTTTAAAATTTTTTTGCATTTATTTTTGAATTTTCCAACTCGTTTCGGGTTCCAACAGATAGGAAGAAAATTTTTTTTGTCCTCGATTTTTCGGCCTGTGCCGATCTTTTTCGTCTTGAAATGAAGCCTGGATGATGTTTTTAATTTTTAAAATTTTTTTGCATTTATTTTTTGAATTTTCTAGCTCGGGTCGGGTTCGAACGGATAGGAAGGAAATTATTTTTGTTCTCAATTTTTCGGCTGTCCTTACCCGTTTCGTTTTGAAATGAAGCCCGGATGATGTTTTTAAATTTTTAAAATTTTTTTTTGCATTTATTTTTGAAATTTTTTGGAACTCAGGCCGGTTTCGAACGGGTAGGAAGGAAATTATTTTTGTTCTCTATTTTTCGGCCTATCCTGGCCCGTATGGTCTTCAAATGAAACCTGGATGATGTTTTTCAATTTTTAAAATTTTTTTGCATTTATTTTTTGAATTTTCTAGCTCGGGTCGGGTTCGAACAGATAGGAAGGAAATTATTTTTGTTCTCAATTTTTCAGCCTGTCCTGACCCGTTTCGTCTTGAAATGAAGCCTGGATGATTTTTTTTCATTTTTAAAATTTTTTTGCATTTATTTTTTGAATTTTCTATCTCGGGTCGGGTTCGAACGGATAGGAAGGAAATTATTTTTGTTCTCGATTTTTCGGTTTGTGCTGACCCGTTTCGTCTTGAAATTAAGCCTGGATGATGTTTTTTAATTTTTAAAATTTTTTTCATTTATTTTTGAATTTTCGAACTCGGGCCGGTTTCGAACGGGCAGGAAGGAAATTATTTTTGTTGTCTATTTTTCGGCCTATCCTGGCCCGTATGGTCCTGAAATGTAACCTGGATGATGTTTTTCAATTTTTAAAATTTTTTTGCATTTATTTTTTGAATTTTCTAGCTCGGGTCGGCTTCGAACGGATAGGAAGGAAATTATTTTTGTTCTCAATTTTTCGGGCTGTCCAGACCCTTTTCTTCTTGAAATGAAGCCTGGATGATGTTTTTTAATTTTTAAAATTTTTTTGCATTTATTTTTGAATTTTCTAACTCGTGTCGGGTTCCAACATATAGGAAGAAAATTTTTTTTGTCCTCGATTTTTCGCCCTGTGCCGATCTTTTTCGTCTTGAAATGAAGCCTGGATGATGCTTTTAATTTTTAAAATTTTTTTGCATTTATTTTTTGAATTTTCTAGCTCGGTTCGGGTTCGAACGGATAGGAAGGAAGTTATTTTTGTTCTCAATTTTTCGGCCTGTCCTTACCCGTTTCGTTTTGAAATGAAGCCCGGATGATGTTTTTTAATTTTTAAAATTTTTTTCATTTATTTTTGAATTTTCGAACTCGGGCCGGTTTCGAACGGGTAGGAAGGAAATTATTTTTGTTCTCTATTTTTCGCCCTATCCTGGCCCGTATGGTCTTCAAATGAAACCCGGATGATGTTTTTCAATTTTTAAAATTTATTTGCATTTATTTTTTGAATTTTCTAGCTCGGGTCGGCTTCGAACGGATAGGAAGGAAATCATTTTTGTTCTCAATTTTTCGGGCTGTCCTGATCCTTTTCTTCTTGAAATGAAGCCTGGATGATGTTTTTTAATTTTTAAAATTTTTTTGCATTTATTTTTGAATTTTCTAACTCGTGTCGGGTTCCAACAGATAGGAAGAAAATTTTTTTTGTCCTCGATTTTTCAGCCTGTGCTGATCTTTTTCGTCTTGAAATGAAGCCTGGATGATGCTTTTAATTTTTAAAATTTTTTTGCATTTATTTTTGGAATTTTCTGGCTCGGGTCGGGTTCGAACGGATAGGAAGAAAATTATTTTTGTTCTCGATTTTTCTGTCTGTGCTGACCCGTTTCGTCTTGAAATTAAGCCTGGATGATGTTTTTTAATTTTTAAAATTTTTTTGCATTTTAATTTTTAAAATTTTTTTTTGCATTTATTTTTTGAATTTTTCGATCTCAGGGCCCCGTTTTCCCTCTCTTTCTTTTTTCTTTTTTCTTCACTTCACTGTTCCCACACTTTGTTCCATTCACCCTTGTGCTTTGTGTTGCCTTTTTTTTTTTTCGAGTTGGCTTGGTCGCTGCCTGGTGGGTTTTTTTGTTTGTTTCCGAACGGGTAGGAAGGAAATTATTTTTTTGTTCTCTATTTTTCGTGCCTATCCTGGCGCGTATGGTCTTTGAAATGAACGTGGTTGAAATGTTTTTCAATTTTTAAAATTTTTTTGGCATTTATATTTGAATTTTTCTAGCTCGGGGTCGGCTTTCGACGGCATAGGAAGGAAATTATTTTTGTTCCGCATTTTTTCGGGGTGTCCTGACCCTTTTTTCTCTTGAAATGAAGCTGATGATGTTTTTTAATTTTTAAAATTTTTTGCATTTATTTTTCAATTTTCCCCAACTCGTTTCGGTTCGAACGGATAGGAAGGAAATTATTTTTGTTCCCAATTTTTCGGCCTCTCCTGACCCGTTTCGTCTTGAAATGAAGCCTGGAAGATATTTTTTAATTTTTAACATTTTTTTGCATTTATTTTTGAATTTTCTGACTCGTGTCGGGTTCGAACGGATAGAAAGGAAATTATTTTTGTTCTCATTTTTTGGGCCTGTCCTGACCCGTTTCGTCTTGAAATGATGCCTGGATGATGTTTTTCAATTTTTAAAATTTTTTAGCATTTATTTTTTTGAATTTCGAACTGCGGGCCGGTTTCCCGAACGGGTAGGAAGGAAATTATTTTTGTTCTCAATTTTTCAGCCTATCCTGGCCCGTATGGTCTTCAAATGAAACCTGGATGATGTTTTTCAATTTTTAAAATTTTTTTGCATTTATTTTTTGAATTTTCTAGCTCGGGTCGGGTTCGAACGGATAGGAAGGAAATTATTTTTGTTCTCAATTTTTCGGGCTGTCCTAACCCTTTTCTTCTTGAAATGAAGCCTGGATGATGTTTTATAATTTTTAAAATTTTTTTGCATTTATTTTTTGAATTTTCTAGCTCGGGTCGGGTTCGAATGGATAGGAAGGAAATTATTTTTGTTCTCAATTTTTCGGCCTGTGCTGACCCGTTTCGTCTTGAAATGTAGGCTGGATGATTTTTTTTAATTTTTAAAATTTTTTTGCATTTATTTTTTGAATTTTCTACCTCGTGTCGGGTTTGAACGGATAAGAAGGAAATTTTTTTTGTTCTCGATTTTTCGGCCTGTGCTGACCCGTTTCGTCTTGAATGGAAGCCTGAATAATGTTTTTTCATTTTTAAAATTTTTTTGCATTTATTTTTTGAATTTTCTAGCTCTGGTCGGGTTCGAACGGATAGGAAGGAAATTATTTTTGTTCTCAATTTTTCGGCCTGTCCTGTCCCGTTTTGTCTTGTAATGAAGCCTGAATGATGTTTTTTAATTTTTAGAATTTTTTTCCATTTATTTTCGAATTTTCTAACTCGGCCCGGGTTCGAACGGTTAGGAAGGGAATTATTTTTGTTATCAATTTTTCGGTCTTTCCTGAACCGTTTCGTCTTGAAATGAAGCCTGGATGATGTTTTTTAATTTTTAAAATATTTTTGCATTTATTTTCGAATTTTCTAACTCGGGCCGGGTTCGAACGGGTAAGAAGGAAATTATTTTTGTTCTCTATTTTTCGGCCTATCCTGGCCCGTATGGTCATGAAATGAACCCCGGATGA
>NW_022155227.1:0-14368 GCF_001633185.2 Quercus lobata | reverse complement strand
CAGGTAGTTGGTTTCCCTCAGAGGCTTGGGTCCCGGACGCATCAATGTCTTGGTTCGTTCCATAAACTTAAGTTTTCAATTACATCTCAGCTAGTTGTTTTCCCATCCCGAGCTTGGGTCCGAGACCAGCAATGCGTTGTTCTCGTCCAAAACTAGTTTATTATATCCGAGGTATTGGTCCCCTAGGCTTGAGTCCGAGGACTTATGCAATGCCTTGTTCTGTCCAAAACCTAGTTTCCCCACCATCAGGTAGTTGGTTTCCCACCGAAGGCTTGAGTCCGAGGACTATCGCAATGCCTTGGTTCTGTCCAAAGCCTAGTTTTTCCACATCCAGGTAGTTGGTTTTCCCACAGGCTTGGGTCCGAGGACCATGCAATGCCTTGGTTCTGTCCAAAACCTAGTTTTCATTACATCCAGGTAGTTGGTTTCCCCAGAGGCTTGGGTCCGAGGACCATGCAATGCCTTGGTTCTGTCCAAAACCTAGTTTTCATTACATCCAGGTAGTTGGTTTCCCCCGAGGCTTGAGTCCGGTGGACCATGCAATGCCTTGGTTCTGTCCAAAACCTAGTTTTCATTACATCCAGGTAGTTGGTTTCCCCAGAGGCTTGAGTCCGGTGGACCATGCAATGCCTTGGTTCTTTCCAAAACCTGGTTTTCTCTTTGTATGGGGCCTTGGCTCGCCTTTAGTTCTAGGGGAGCTAGCTCTTCAGCCAAGCCCCTTGAGTTTATCTATACGGTTAACGTTACCAAGCGCCTAGCTTGTTCTGTATGAGGAGCTTTAGCTTTTAGGGGAGTTAGCTCTTCAGCTAAGCCCCTCGTCAAGAAACGTAGCCCCTAGTGAGATTTTATACTTGAACTCTATAATCAACGGTTAGAAATAACAGAGGAAGTGTTTCAACCTACCGCCTGCGCCAACACGCAAGCCTTTCCCACAGACGGCGCCAATTGTAGGGTCACGATTCGTGGCGGACCGTAACAGTGTCGGGTTCGCACGTAAAACGGCCCTAATAATATCATTTGTAGAGCGTGGGTTTGAAAGGCTAGGCCTTGATCGATAAGCGGTGGGTTTTTCAAGGGGTTCATACAAGGTTAAATGATCGTCACCCCTAGAGTACTTCTCATGGAGGTGGGCTGGGAGGCTCTCGTTTCTTGGCCATTTTTCCCAGCCCCCCTTTTTGGCGCACCTTCCTTTTTATTATATAGTCCGGCCCGGTTGATCCTGACCCTCCACTTGTAGGTCAGGCGGGAGCTTATCCCTGTACCCGTCCCGTCAGCCGTCCCATCTAACTTTCTATTAGTTGCATGGATCAAGGTTCACACTGTCCAAACGTCTGTTCTTTTCAACCGTCTCTGGGTATTGGCAGGTGCATTTACTGAAGAAAGGACGCGTTTTCTTTAGTCCGACTTTCACACCCTGCTTCCCTATGGGCCCCATTTCGTTCACATCCCCTGGAGGGGGCTGTTTGGGGATTGCCTACACCGCAGTGTGGGCCTTTCTATTACAGCTCCGGAATGTCGAGGACAGGGTAAGTCCTCGGCCGTTCCCTTCACCATGTCGGCCACTGACCATTCGTCTTCGGCAAGATACCCCCTCAGCACGGGTTCTGGGCCCAGGTAGAGTTTGGGCTGGGTTGCAGACCTCTCGGGCCCACATTTAGAAATCAATAATACTTTCTTATATTTTCCAGCAAACGTGGAATTCCAAAATCAAACTGGAAAACCTTTAAAACTACTTCCACATGGACCAGATTTAACACCACACTTTCCTCCATATGGACAATTCTTGTGTAAATTCATTTTCTTCTTATTTCCATTTTTATTAAAAGGGTAATGTTATTATTAGAGAGCCATAGGACCCGTTGGATTAAGGAGATAGAAAAGTGGGAGGATAGAAAATGGAGAGTAAATGAAAAATTGGGAGAATAGAAAAGATTTTAGTTTTTCCTCATGGTGTTTGATTGGGGGAGAGGAAAAGTAGAGAGATAGAAAACTCCATTATTTATTTATGAAGAAAAATGAGAGGATAAATAATGAAATTTGTATAAATTAACTCTCATGCCCCTATTATATATATATATATATATATATAAAGATTTCACATTTTTTTTATTAAAAATTTGTATATGAATGAACACTTCATTACAAAATATATGTAAATTAGCATAAAAATCCAAAATAGATGAACCAAAAAAAAAAAAAAAAATCCAAATAAGAAGGGGAAAAAATCTATGGGTAATTGAGTAAGAGATTATGCAGCGAAAGCATCATGGCTCCATTTGCTTTGGAAATTTTTATTTTACAAATTCTAAGGAAAAGTCTATGCATATGTTGTGACATAGTTTTGAATTTATATTTAAGTGGAAGTAATATACAACTCAATGGGATGTCATAGCATAATGATTTATGATAGACTTTGATTGTGGTTTTCTTTTATCACAACATTGGAGGCTCCTTCACCATTTAGAATTATTGGAGATTACTTATTGTAGAAACTATCGTTTTTTTTTTTTTTTACTTGAACATGTGGGTTTCGAAATTTATATTCACCATGGAGGTAAATTATAGTGCAATTCGGGTTGAGTGATAGGCATAAAAAAAGAAGAAGGAATTCTTCATAGTTTAATTTCTCTTTCTGTGGTGATGGGAGATAAATTTGTAAAGACCAATACGATTGTGACTTTAGAGTAGCCCAGTGGAAGCATGAAATTGGTTTAGCTTGTGATGAATCCAGAGGGCTAAATTCTTATAAGTGGGGGAGATTGTAATACTCGGGAAAAAAAAATTAAAAGGAGGGATATTTAAGTAAATGTTTTGTGGGGCCAATTTTATAATTTGTAATTATAAGGGAGTTTTTAGAAAATAAAGTTGAAACCCTAGCTATATTTACGCTTATTAAATCAATGTATAGAGAGGGCTGTAATCTAAGTGCGGTACTTGAAGGATGGCCCACATCCTTGTCTTTCCAAGTGTGATATAGCACTAGGAGCTATAGCCTTACCTTTTAAGGCATTAATGGTGGCAAAATAAATAAATAAATAAATATATATATATATATATATATATATATTTATAGAAAAATATAATGATAGGTGGAATTTGGTGTAAGATAAGCAGACAAATGTGAGATATTTTTAATAGTCTTTTCTTTTATTGGGTACAGTAACAAGTCTTTCTTGAATTATTTGATTATTGAGTAAATGGTGTTTGTAAATTTGTTAGGTGAGATCTAAGGATTTTAGAGAAAGTGTTGGGGAGAAGTTCTTTGTGATGAGCTAGCTGAGGTAAGTATCCTTATCCTAATTGGGTTTTATTTTGTTTATATTAATGTATTTTTTAACTACTGAAGATTGTTTATAATTGTTAGATTTTTTATTTCTATTGTATTATTGATTTCGAGTAAAGGATTATTACAAAGATATTTTAATACTAAGTATATGATTTATATATATATATATATATATGTATTTGAATAAGATATATTTTTGTTAAAAACTATAATTTCATATATATGATTATGAACAATCTGACTATGAATTTATTTTGATACCCAGCCAATGGGGGTTATTCAATGGTACTGTGATACCCAGCCAATGTGGGTTATTCATTGGTACTCTTATACTACTATTAAGTGGGTGTATTTTATTCTTGAAAATTTTGTAATTGATTAGATTGGTTATTAAAACTTCTTCTTCTTATTAAAAGGAAAAGAGAGTGAGAAAAGAACAAGCAAAGGAAATCTTCCTGTTGTTTTGTGACTGATCTTTTGAAAACTCATTTGATAGTTTTGCCTCATATAGTCGACCTACCTAAGGTTAGTTTGATCTGTAGGAGATTCTCAGAGGTTTAATTATTGAATGATAGTTTACTATATGCCCTATTCAAGATTTGGAGTGCTTGATCATTATTAGGGAATTGACTATTGCAGAACTTTATTTCGGGGTTAAGGTTTGATGTTAGAGTTACGATTCCTCAATTTTAGTTTATATGGAGTTAGGAAATTAATGGAAAGTTCGTAGTGTGAAGGGAAAATCAATTTGTGGTTATTGTAGTTCACATTATATTATATGTTATTATATAAATTCTGAGGGTGTTTAAAGAATTCAGCAATATATCGGTGGACTTCCTTGGATTCTAATGCTAAGGACCAACCTTCTTTTGGATCATTGTCCTTGTTAGCATTGACCTACATGGATTACCATTGCCTAATTTATGTGCGAGGTAGTCCCTAAAAGTTTTTGAGACATGTTCTGTTACTTAGAAGTTTGAGGTCCTAATTTTCTTTCTATGGACTTGGAGGATTGTTTAATATCTTGGGGAATAAGTTTTGATGCCAAAAATGTAATTCTTTGAATTTTAACTGATAAGAGTTAACGGATTGGCTCAATTTAAAAATAAGGTGGATACAACACAAGAATGTGATAGTATTGAATTGGACAAAAGAACCATAATTTTGATTGGATATTGAAGGTTTTGAGATGGCAAGAGAGTTTATTTTGAAAGACTATTACAATTTGAATTATAGTTAATTGTGGTACATTTGTTTTATTTTGACAAGCAGTTAATAATTATAAAGTTGCAATGTACTCTAAGTTCTAGGCTGCTGGGACAATATTATTTGCTAGTATAAAAAAAGAAAAAAAAAACAAAAAACAAAAAGGGGGTTTGAGATACTTCATGGACTATTCCCTTCTAGCCGATGTATACTTAGAGACTTGTTTTCATAATAGGCAATGTAATTATAAGGAACCCATCCCTTCAATGAGTTCCAACCCAAGTATCATCTAGAGGTTAAAAGTGAATAAATGTTACTTATTTGTGAAGATAATTTATGATTAAGATAGACGTTCTATGACAGACCCTTATATCAATGCTTAATAGATTATTTATGGAGACTTTGGAATTTCTATCTTACAAAACTTGAGGTAGAAAAGATATAGTGATCTACACTTATGTTGTAAATTTTTTTTGAACTTAGGAAGGATTGGAAATTTGGATGCACTACTTGATTTTGAGGTAGAGAATTAAACGGATGCTAGCATTCAATGGTCTATGGTGAATCTCAAAATTGTGGATTTCCCTAGTTGTAATTTTTGGAGACTACTTAGGCCTTGGAATCTTGTTGAAATTAATAATTGATGGAAAATTAGTTATTTTGGTTAATCTAAATGAATGGGCCTTGGAACTTTTATTCATATTGAAAGGAACTTAGAGAGCTATTTAGACTAGAGATATGTATATCTTTAAAGAATCTTATATTTTTTGTAATATGGTTGTTCTTAAACTATGGGTAATTGAGTATGAGATTATGCAGCAGAAGCATCATGGCTCCATTTGCTATGGAAATTTTTATTTTACAAATTCTGAGGAAGGAAAAGTCTATGCATATGTTGTGAAATAGTTTTGAACTTATATTTAAGTGGAAGTAACATACAATTCAGAGAATAATGATTTACGGTAGACTTTGATTATGGTTTTCTTCTATCACCACCTTGGAGGCTCCTTCACCATTTAGAATTATTAGAGATTACTTATTGAAGAAACTATCGTGTTTTTTTTTTTTTTTTACTAGGTTTACTTGAACATGTGGGTTTTGAAATTTATATTTCTCTTTCTGTGGTGATGGGCGATAAATTTGTATAGACCAATACGATTGTGGCTTTAGAGTAGCGAAGTGGAAGCATGAAATTTGTTTAGTTTGTGATGAATTCAGAGGACTGAATTCTTATAAGTGGAGAAAACTGTAATAATCAAAAAAAAAAAAATAGGAGGGATATTTAAGTAAATTTTTTGTGAGGCCAATTTTATAATTTGTAATTATAAGAGAGTTTTTAGAAAATAAGGTTGAAATCCTAGCTATATATAAGCTTATTAAATCAAGGTATAGGGAGGGATATTTTGAGAGAGGAGATTACCCAAAGGACTGAAGTAGAAAATGATTGACTACACCCTTGAGGTAAGAGCTTAAGAAATCTTGTTTTTTTTTTTTGTCAAATTTAGACTTTATGGGGTATTAGAATATTTTCTTATGTGGGTATTTTGACCAGTAGTTAAACTATTTAAATATACAAAAGTTTTAAGAATGCAAATGAAGAAAAGCTTAGATTTATTTTTTTTGTAAACTGGATAGTGTACCTGCAGATTTTTCTAGGTCTAGTGATAAACGCATATTGAAGTTGTAGATTTAAGCGGGTGAGGGGTCAAGTTTCTACACAGTGTTTGTATCAGGAAACTGTATTGAATTGATGGATTTGGAGAAAAACAAAGGTCTAGTGAGTGTTGGTTTCAATTTGAGGTCTAACAAGTTTTTTTTAATAAAATAAAAAATAAAAAAATAAAAAAGAAAAAGAAAAAAGAAAAAAGAGGTATACGTAACAGTGAATTTTGTGGAAGATGTATCGGCTACAAAAAAAAAGAAGAAAAAAGAAGAAGAGAGGGCTGTAATGTAAGTGTTGTACTTGAAGGATGGCCCTTGTCCTTGTCTTTCCTAGTGTGATATAGCACTAGGAGCTATAGCGTATAGCCTTACCTTTTAAGGTATTAATGGTGGCAGAATATATATATATAGAAAAATATAATGATAGGTGGAATTTGGTATAAGATAAGCAGACAAATATAAGATAATTTTAATAGTCTTTTTTTGATCGAGTATCGTAATTAGTCTTTCTTGAGTTATTTGATTATTAAGTAAATGGTGCTTGTAAATTTGTTAGGTGAGATCAGGGGCGGAGCCACATAGTGGCTTGGGGGGGCCGTGGCCCCTACAAATTTTTTTTTTCCCATTAGACTATGAAGAAAAAATAATTAGGCCCCCCCAACCTTAGACAGCCGGCCCCCCCTACCAATTTCTCACCCATTCTCCCAGGCCTCAATCAAAAATTAGGAACATCCTCAAATTAAAAAAAAAAAAATTATCTGTTCTACTTTCAAGCAAAAAAAAAAAAAAAAAGCCCAAAAAAAAATTGAACTAAAATTTGAAAAAAAAAAAAATTTACAGAGAAGCCCACGGCAAGCTAAGCCCACGGTGAGCCCAGTAGGTCGCTCACGGCAAGCCCACGCATTCTCAACCAAAAAAAAAAAAAAATTATAGAGAATCAGAAAATCCAACCATCACGTCGCTGGCAGAGAAATCAAATCGGTGGCAGAAAAAGCATACCCCAATGCCCGATACTGCCTGTACAGAGCAAATCAAACTCAACAACCAACCAAACTCAACAGCAAACCAAACACAAAGAACACAGAGAGAAACACAGAGAACACAAAGAGACAGAGGTTTTTATCTAAAAAAAAAAAAAAAAAAATCCCCAATACACAAATAAAAACCAAACCCTAGCAAACCCACGGTCACGTCGCCACGACGCCGCAGCTCACTCGTCGTTGCCGTCGTCGCTCGCCCCTCATCGCAGATCAGAGATCGGCCTCTGCTCCGGTGCTCCCTCCGGCCCTCCCTCAAGGTATTTCTCTTATTTTCTCTCTCTCTTTATCTCACTGTCACTAAAATGAAAAATGAAACGAAATTTTTGTAGATCGTAGACGCCAGACGGTAGATCAGTCATCACTCATCGGAGATCTGTCGTTGACTCGTTGCTTCCTCCGCTCCGACTCCGGTAGTCCGGCCCTCCCTCAAGGTTTTTCTCTCTGACTCTCTCTCTCTCTCTCTCTCTATCTCACTGAATGACTGAATGGATAAATGGAAATGAAATCTGCCTGAGTCTTTTTATTCTTTTAATTTTAATAGCATCTCACTCTTTCATTGGGTGATTTTTACTTCTTTTTTTTTTTTTTTTTTTTCTGTTTGTCTTTATAAATTTGTCTTATCTTATCCGGTTATTCCTTTTTGTTGGTCAATGGTCAGTGTGTTGGTTTTTAGTGTAAACCAACATTATTAAATAATAATTAATATTTATTCAAAAGCTAATAATTAAATTATTAGCTATCATTTATTGCAATTTTTTAGGAATTGTTTAATTGTTTATTGCTATATTTTAGGAATTGTAACAAAGGATATGTGTTTCACTCTTTTAAGGCTATTTCTTAGGAATTGTTTAATCATTTATTGCTATAGTTGACTTCAACTTTATCTCTTTAGTATTTTATAGCCCGTATGTTTCCGTAGTTTATAACTTTTGTGCGTTACAAACGGGAATGAAACTCTCATTCCAAAATAATGCGTAATTTACTGTACAATTGGAAACAAATCGGCAAACGAGAGTTTTATTAATTGTTACGTATGTATGCGTATTTTACGTGTAACATACGTGTAATTACCAACTAGGATTAAAGCATTATAATTAATGACAAATAAATTAAAGCAATATAGTTTATTGTTATGCTAAACAACAATAATTAAAGCTATATAATTAAATTAACCAATACATTATAAAACACAAATTAATTAAATTATTTTTGTTTTTGTTTGAGGGGTTAGTATTAATTAAAGTTGTATTAAAAATGGGTTGACTGTTTAAATTATAGTGAAAATTTTGTTTTTTCCTTGAGTATGAATAACATTCATATAACTAAGCAAAAATTTCTAATTAAAATTTTATTTTTTAAAATTCTTTTCAGGTTAATTGAGTCATATTCTTAAAGCTAAAAGAATTATGAGCAAACGAAAAACAATTGATGCATTCTTTAAGAAAAAAGATGTTAGCAATTCAGAAATTAGGACACCTGTGGCTGTAGAAATAAATGTTAATACTTCGATGCCTGATGAACACCCCTCCAAATGTCCAAAACTTCAATCTGAAGAGATAGATCGTGATCCAGGAACACGTAAACAAATATGTGAATTTCCTATCAACAAACAAGATGAAATCCGACGAGCTTATCTCATAAAAGGTCCATACCAACCTGAAGATATAGTCTGTCCATACAATGATGATACTCATCGTCGTCGATTTCAACCTTCATAGTTTGTTTCACATAAGGATTGGTTGGAATATTCACCTTCAATGGATGCATTATATTTTCTACCTTGCTACCTTTTTAGTAAGAAACCAATAGGTCGTCCCGGATCAGATGTATTCATTTCAACAGGTTTTAATAATTGGAAAAAGGTGAAAGATGGAATAAATTGTCCTTTAATTCGTCATGAAGGGAAAGAACCAAACTCTCCACATAAAATTGTTGTGAAATGTTGCGAGGATTCATAGAATTATTCACGACATATTGACAAGCTAATTGAGAAACAAACGTCAAAAGAATTAGAGAATAATCGGTTGTGGTTCAAAACCTTAATAGAGTGTGCTCGATGGCTAGCATTCCAAGCTTGTGCTTTTAGAGGTCATGATGAAAGCCTTGATTCAAAAAATAGAGGCAATTTTATTGAATTGATAAAACTTACATCAACTTTCAATGACAAAGTAGCTAGTGTTGTCTTGGAAAATGCTTCTGGAAATGCCAAATATACATCACCCACAATTCAAAAGGAGATTTTGCATATTCTTGCTAATAATGTGCGAAATGCTATTCGTGAAGAAATTGGAGATGCAAAATTCTGCATTCTTATTGATGAAGCTCGGGATGAGTTGAAGAGAGAGCAAATGGCCATCATTTTGAGATTTGTTGATAAAGAAGGTTTTATTAAAGAGCGTTTTTTTCATTGTGTGGCATAGACACCTAAACAAAGAAAGAAGCGCCTTTCTCACCGCCAGAAAAAACAGCAAGAAAGGGCTGAACCGAGCGCCGAAGAAACAACCTTTTCTTAAAGATTGCCCATATGCTTATTATGTACATTGTATAGCTCATAGGTTACAATTAGCTCTAGTTACAGCATCTAGAGAAGTAAAAGATGTTCATCAATTCTTTGATCATTTGGTTAATATTATCAATATTGTTGTTGGTTCTAGTAAGCGTAATGATGAATTGCAACATGCTCAAGCAGAACAAGTTGAGAATATGATTGCTTCTAGTGAAATTGAGACTGGAAGAGGTGCAAACCAGATTGGTACTTTGCAACAAGCTGGAGATACTAGGTGGGGATCTCATTTTCAATCTATTTGTAGTTTGATTAAAATGTTTGATGCTACTTGCAAAGTTATCAACACTATTTCTGAGGAAGGGGCTAATTATAAACAACGCGGTGATGCCGAGGGAGCTTATCAGGTATTAACATCATTTGAATTTATTTTAATCTTGCATTTAATGAAAGAGATAATGGGAATTACTAATGTTCTTTGTCAAGCTTTGCAACAACAATCTCAAGACCTTTTAAATGCCATGCATTTAGTTTCAACTACAAAATCACTTATTCAAAAGTTGAGAGATGATGGATGGGAGCCTTTACTTGCTAGTGTTATATCATTTTGTGAGCAACATGAAATTAATATTCCTGATATGAATGCTCGTTACACTAAAGGTCGAGGTAGATATCGTCGTCAAGATGACGATTTAACAATGGAACATCATTTTAGAATTGGCATATTTACAGTTGCAATAGACTTTCAATTGCAAGAATTGAAAAGTAGATTTTGTGAGCTAACAACGGAACTTGTCATTCTTAGTTCAACTTTAAATCCCAAGGATGCTTTTAGATTATTCAAAATTGTTTATATATGCAATTTGGTTAAGAAATATTATCCTCAAGATTTCACTGAACATGAACAAGAACTTTTGGAGTCTCAATTGCGACATTATGAGCTTGATGTGATAAAACATCCAGATTTTCAGAATATGAGTACGATTTTCGAGCTATGTAGGAGATTAAAAATTTCAGGAAAGTCTAAAATATATTTTTTGATTGATAGACTTATTCGTCTTGTGTTGACCCTTCTAGTTTCTACAGCAACTACAGAACGAGCTTTCTCAGCTATGAAGTTGTTAAAAACAAGACTTCGCAATAGAATGGAGGATGAGCTTTTGGTAGATAATATGATAGTTTATAAAAGAAGTTTTTTATAAAAGAAGTTTTTTTGGTGATTAGGGTTTTGTCTTGTTGTTGTTTTTGAGGAAGAAAAACACTGTAGCCGCACATTGTAATTTTCTTTGATAATAGTGAAATCCTTGCAACTCTGTGGATGTAGGAAATTGCCGAACTACGTAAATACTGCCTTATGCGTGTGATTGTTTTACTTTTGGTGTTTTGTTTTCTCTATTTTTTTGTTTCTCACAGGTTTGAAATTTCGGTTGAATTCCCAACACGTTCAAGTATATAATAATATATGAAAGTTGATAATTTTGTATCCAATAGACTTAAGAATTATATTTGGTATATCTCTATTACAACCTGGCCCCCCCAAGTATGTATTCTTGGCTATGCCCCTAGGTGAGATCTAAGGATTTTAGAGAAAGTGTTGGGGAAAAGTTCTTTGTGGTGAGCTAGCTAAGGTAAGTAACCTTATCCTAATTGGGTTTCATTTTGTTTATATTAATGTATTTTTTAACTACTGAAGATTGTTTATAATTGTTAGAATTTTTATTTCTATTGTATTACTGATTTCGAGTAAAGGATTATTACAAATATATTTTAATACTGAGTATATGATTTATATATATATTTGAATAAGATATATTTTTGTTAGAAACTATAATTTTATATATATGATTATGAACAATCTGACTATGAATTTATTTTGATACTCAGCTAATGGGGGTTATGCATTGGTACTCCGATACCCAGCCAATGTGGATTATTCATTGGTACTCTTATACTAGTATTAAGTGGGTGTATTTTATTCTTGAAAATTTTGTGATTGATTAGATTGGTTATTAAAACTTCTTCTTCATATTAAAAGGAAAAGAGAGTGAGAAAAGAACAAGCAAAGGAAATCTTACTGTTGTTTTGTGACTGATCTTTTGAAAACTCATTTGATAGTTTTTCCTAATATAATTGACCTACCTAAGGTTAGTTTGATCTGTAGGAGATTCTCAGAGGTTTAATTATTGAATGATAGTTTACTATGCCCTATTCAAAATTTGGACTGCTTGATCGTTATTAGGGAATTGACTATTGCAGAACTTTATTTCGGGGTTAAGGTTTGATGTTAGAGCTACGATTCCTCGATTTTAGTTTATATGGAGTTAGGAAATTAATGTAAAGTTCGTAGTGTGAAGGGAAAATCAATTTGTGGTTATTGTAGTTCACATTATATTATATGTTATTATATAAATTTTGAGGGTGTTTAAAGAATTCAGCAATATATCGGTGGACTTCCTTGGATTCTAATGCTAAGGACGAACCTTCTTTTGGATCATTGTCCTTGTTAGCGTTGACCTACATGGATTACCATTGCCTAATTTATGGGCGAGGTAGTCCCTAAATGTTTTTGAGACATGTTCTGTTACTTAGAAGTTTGAGGTCCTAATTTTCTTTTTATGGACTTGGAGGACTGTTTAATATCCTGTGGAATAAGTTTTGATGCCAGAAATGTAATTCTTTGAATTTTAACTGATAAGAGTTACGGATTGGCTCAATTTAAAAATAAGGTGGATACAACACAAGAATGTGGTAGTATTGAATTGGACAAGTGAAGCATAATTTTGATTGGATATTGAAGGTTTTAGGATGGCAAGAGAGTTTATTTTGAAAGACTATTACAATTTGAATTATAGTTAATTGTGGTACATTTGTTTTATATTGACAAGCGGTTAATAATTATAAAGTTGCATTGTACTCTAAGTTCTAGGCTGCTGGGACAATATTATTTGCTAGTAAAAAAAAAAAAAAAAAAAGAAAAACAAAAAGGGCGTTTGAGATACTTCATGGACTAATCCCTTCTAGCCGATGTATACTTAGAGACTTGTTTTCATAATAGGCAAGGTAATTATAAGGAACCCATCACTTCAATGAGTTCCAGCCCAAGTATCATCTAGAGGTTAAAAGTGAATAAATGTTACTTATTTGTGAAGATAATTAATGATTAAGATAGACGTTCTATGACAGACCCTTATATCAATGCTTAATAGATTATTTGTGGAGACTATGGAATTTCTATCTTACAAAACTTGAGGTAGAAAAGATATAGTGATATATGCATATGTTGTAAAAAAAATTTTGAACTTAGGAAGGATTGGAACTTTGGATGCACTATTTGATTTTAAGGTAGAGAATCAAACAGATGCTAGCATTCAATGGTCTATGGTGAATCTCAAAATTGTGGATTTCCCTAGTTGTAATTTTTGGAGACTACTTAGGCCTTGGAATCTTGTTGAAATTAATAATTGATGGAAAATTAGTTATTGTGGTTAATCTAAATGAATGGGCCTTGGAACTTTTATTCATATTGAAAGGAATTTAGAGAGCTATTTAGACTTGAGATATGTATATCTTTAAAGAATCTTATATTTTTTGTAATATGGTTGTTCTTAAAAAATGGGTGATTGAGTACGAGATTATGCAATAGAAGCATCATGGCTCCATTTGCTATGGAAATTTTTATTTTACAAATTCTGAGGAAGGAAAAGTCTATGCATATGTTGTGAAATAGTTTTGAACTTATATTTAAGTGGAAGTAACATACAACTCAATGGGATGTCAGAGTATAATGATTTTCAATAGACTTTGATTGTGGTTTTCTTTTATCTCAACCTTGGAGGCTCCTTCACCATTTAAATTATTGGAGATTACTTATTGAAGAAACTATCGTGCTTTATTTATTTATTTATTTATTTTACTGGGTTTACTTGAACATGTGGGTTTTGAAATTTATATTTCTCTTTCTGTGGTGATGGGAGATAAATTTGTATAGACCAATACGATTGTGGCTTTAGAGTAGCGAAGCGGAAGCATGAAATTTGTTTAGTGTGTGATGAATTCAGAGGACTGAATTCTTATAAGTGGGTAAGATTGTAATACTCAGGAAAAAAAAAAAAAAAAGGAGGGATATTTAAGTAAATTTTTTGTGGGACCAATTTTATAATTTGTTATTAGAAGAGAGTTTTTAGAAAATAAGGTTGAAATCCTAGCTATATATAAGCTTATTAAATCAATGTATAGGGAGGGATATTTTGAGAAATGAGATTACCCAAAGGACTGAAGTAGAGAATGATTGACTACACCCTTGAGGTAAGAGCTTAAGAAATCTTGTTTTTTTTTGTCAAATTTAGACCTTATGTGGTATTAGAATATTTTTTTATGTGGGTATTTTGACCAGTAGTGAAACTATTTAAATATACAAAACTTTTAAGAATGAAAATGAAGAATAGCTTAGATTTATTTTTTTTGTAAACTGGATAGTGTACCTGCAGATTTTTCTAGGTTTAGTAATAAATGCATATTGAAGCTGCAGATTTAAGTGGGTGAGGGGTCAAGTTTCTACATAGTGTTTGTATCAGGAAACTGTACTGAATTGATGGATTTGGAGAAAACAAAGGTCTATTGAGTGTCGGTTTCGATTTGAGGTCTAACAAGCTTTTTTTTTTTTTTTTTTTT
>NW_022155226.1:9173-14431 GCF_001633185.2 Quercus lobata | reverse complement strand
AATTTTTTTGCATTTACTTTTGAATTTTATAACTCGGGTCGGGTTCGAACGGATAGGAATGAAATTTTTTTTGTTCTCTATTTTTCGGCCTGCCCTGACCTGCTTCGTCTTGAAATGAAACCCGGATAATGTTTTGTAATTTTTAGAATTTTTTTGCATTTATTTTAAAATTTTCTAACTCGGGTCGGGTTCGAACGGAAAGGAATGAATTTTTTTTTATTCTCCATTTTTCGGCCTTTCCTGACCCGTATCATCATGAAATGACGCCTGGATGATGTTTTTTAATTTTGAAAATTTTTTTGCATTCACTTTTGAATTTTATAACTCGGGTCGGGTTCGAACGGATAGGAATGAAATTTTTTTTGTTCTCTATTTTTCGGCCTGCCCTGACCTGCTTCGTCTTGAAGAAACCCGGATTAATGTTTTGTAATTTTTAGAATTTTTTTGCATTTATTTTTGAATTTTCTAACTCGGGTCGGGTTCGAACGGAAAGGAATGAATTTTTTTTTATTCTCCATTTTTCGGCCTTTCCTGACCCGTATCATCATGAAATGATGCCTGGATGATGTTTTTTAATTTTGAAAATTTTTTTGCATTTACTTTTGAATTTTATAACTCGGGTCGGGTTCGAACGGATAGGAATGAAATTTTTTTTGTTCTCTATTTTTCGGCCTGCCCTGACCTGCTTCGTCTTGAAATGAAACCCGGATAATGTTTTGTAATTTTTAGAATTTTTTTGCATTTATTTTTGAATTTTCTAACTCGGGTCGGGTTCGAACGGAAAGGAATGAATTTTTTTTTATTCTCCATTTTTCGGCCTTTCCTGACCCGTATCGTCATGAAATGAAGCCTGGATGATGTTTTGTAATTTTTAGAATTTTTTTGCATTTATTTTCGAATTTTTTAACTCGGGTCGGGATTCAACGAATAGGAATGAAATTTTTTTTGTTCTCTATTTTTCGGCCTGTCCTGACCCGTTTCGTCTTGAAATGAAGCCCGGATGATGTTTTGTAATTTTTAGAATTTTTTTGCAATTATTTTTGAATTTTCTAACTCGGGTCGGGTTCGAACGGAAAGGAATGAATTTTTTTTTATTCTCCATTTTTCGGCCTTTCCTGACCCGTATCATCATGAAATGACGCCTGGATGATGTTTTTTAATTTTGAAAATTTTTTTGCATTTACTTTTGAATTTTATAACTCGGGTCGGGTTCGAACGGATAGGAATGAAATTCTTTTTATTCTCTATTTTCGGCCTGTCCTGACCCGTTTCGTCATGAAATGAAGCCTGGATGATGTTTTGTAATTTTTTGAATTTTTTTGCATTTATTTTTGAATTTTCTAACTCGGGTCGGGATTGAACGGATAGGAATTAAATTTTTTTTATTCTCTATTTTTCGGTCTTTCCTGACCCGTATCATCATGAAATGAAGCCTGAATGATGTTTTTTAATTTTTAAAACTTTTTTGCATTTATTTTTGAATTTTCTAACTCGGGTCGAGATTGAACGGAAAGGAATGAAATTTTTTTTATTCTCTATTTTTCGTCTTTCCAGACCCGTATCATCATGAAATGAAGCCTGGATGATGTTTTTTAATTTTTAAAATTTTTATTGCATTTATTTTTGAATTTTCTAACTCGGGTCGGGATTGAACGAATAGGAATGAAATTTCTTTTGTTCTCTATTTTTCGGCCTGTCCTGACCCGTTTCGTCTTGAAATGAAGCCCGGATGATGTTTTTTAATTTTTAGAAAATTTTTTTGCATTTATTTTTGAATTTTCTAACTCGGGTCGAGTTCGAACGGATAGGAATGAAATTTTTTTTGTTCTTTATTTTTCGGCCTGTTCTGACCTGTTTCGTCTTGAAATGAAGCCCGGATGACGTTTTGTAATTTTTAGAATTTTTTTGCATTTATTTTTCAATTTTCTAAGTCGGGTCGGGTTTGAACGGATAGGAATGAAATTTTATTTATTCCCTATTTTTCGGCCTTTTCTGACACTAATCATCATGAAATGAAGCCTGGATGATGTTTTTTAATTTTTAAAATTTTTTTGCATTTATTTTTGAATTTTCTAACTCAGGTCGGGATTGAACGAATAGGAATGAAATTTTTTTTGTTCTCTATTTTTCGGCCTGTCCTGACCCGTTTCGTCTTGAAATGAAGCCCGGATGATGTTTTGTTTTGTAATTTTTAGAATTTTTTTGCATTTATTTTTGAATTTTCTAACTCGGGTCGGGTTTGAACGGATAGGAATGAAATTTTTCTTATTCTCTATTTTTCGGCCTTTCCTGACCCGTATCGTCATGAAATGAAGCCTGGATGATGTTTTGTAATTTTTAGAATTTTTTTGCATTTATTTTCGAATTTTCAAACTCGGGTCGGGATTGAACGGATAGGAATGAAATTTTTTTTGTCCTCTATTTTTCGGCCTTTCCTGACCAGTATCATCATGAAATGAAGCCTGGATGATGTTTTTTACTTTTTAAAATTTTTTTGCATTTATTTTTGAATTTTTCTAACTCAGGTCGGGATTGAACGAATAGGAATGAAATTTTTTTTGTTCTCTATTTTTCTTCCTGTCCTGACCCGTTTCGTCTTGAAATGAAGCCCGGATGATGTTTTGTAATTTTTAGAATTTTTTTGCATTTATTTTTGAATTTTCTAACTCGGGTTTCGGGTCGAAACGGAAAGGAAATGACTTTTTTTTTATTCTCCATTTTTCGGCCTTTCCTGACCCGTATCATCATGAAATGACGCCTGGATGATGTTTTTTAATTTTGAAAATTTTTTTGCATTTACTTTTGAATTTTATAACTCGGGTCGGGTCCGAACGGATAGGAATGAAATTTTTTTTGTTCTCTATTTTTCGGCCTGCCCTGACCTGCTTCGTCTTGAAATGAAACCCGGATAATGTTTTGTAATTTTTAGAATTTTTTTGCTTTTATTTTTGAATTTTCTAACTCGGGTCGGGTTCGAACGGAAAGGAATGAATTTTTTTTTATTCTCCATTTTTCGGCCTTTCCAGACCTGTATCATCATGAAATGAAGCCTGGATGATGTTTTTTAATTTTTAAAATTTTTATTGCATTTATTTTTGAATTTTCTAACTCGGGTCGGGATTGAACGAATAGAAATGAAATTTCTTTTGTTCTCTATTTTTCGGCCTGTCCTGACCCGTTTCGTCTTGAAATGAAGCCCGGAAGATGTTTTGTAATTTTTAGAATTTTTTTGCATTTATTTTTGAATTTTCTAACTCGGGTCGAGTTCGAACGGATAGGAATGAAATTTTTTTTGTTCTTTATTTTTCGGCCTGTTCTGACCTGTTTCGTCTTGAAATGAAGCCCGGATGATGTTTTGTAATTTTTAGAATTTTTTTGCATTTATTTTTCAATTTTCTAAGTCGGGTCGGGTTTGAACGGATAGGAATGAAATTTTATTTATTCCCTATTTTTCGGCCTTTTCTGACACTAATCATCATGAAATGAAGCCTGGATGATGTTTTTTAATTTTTAAAATTTTTTTGCATTTATTTTTGAATTTTCTAACTCAGGTCGGGATTGAACGAATAGGAATGAAATTTTTTTTGTTCTCTATTTTCCGGCCTGTCCTGACCCGTTTCGTCTTGAAATGAAGCCCGGATGATGTTTTGTAAATTTTAGAATTTTTTTGCATTTATTTTTGAATTTTCTAACTCGGGTCGGGTTTGAACGGATAGGAATGAAATTTTTCTTATTCTCTATTTTTCGGCCTTTCCTGACCCGTATCGTCACGAAATGAAGCCTGGATGATGTTTTGTAATTTTTAGAATTTTTTTGCATTTATTTTCGAATTTTCAAACTCGGGTCGGGATTGAACGGATAGGAATGAAATTTTTTTTGTTCTCTATTTTTCGGCCTTTCCTGACCAGTATCATCTGAATGAAGCTGGATGATGTTTTTTACTTTTTTAAAATTTTTTTGCAATTTATTTTTGAATTTTCTAACTCAGGTCGGGATTGAACGAATAGGATGAAATTTTTTTTGTTCTCTATTTTCCCTGTGTGACCCGTTTCGTTTGAAATGAAGCCCGGATGAGTTTGTAATTTTTTTAGAATTTTTTTGCAATTATTTTTGAATTTTTTCTAACTCGGGTCGGGTTCGAACGGAAAAGGAATGAATTTTTTTTTATTCTCCATTTTTCGGCCTTTCCTGACCCGTATCATCATGAAATGACGCCTGGATGATGTTTTTTAATTTTGAAAATTTTTTTGCATTTACTTTTGAATTTTATAACTCGGGTCGGGTTCGAACGGATAGGAATAAAATTTTTTTTGTTCTCTATTTTTCGGCCTGCCCTGACCTGCTTCGTCTTGAAATGAAACCCGGATAATGTTTTGTAATTTTTAGAATTTTTTTGCATTTATTTTTGAATTTTCTAACTCGGGTCGGGTTCGAACGGAAAGGAATGAATTTTTTTTTATTCTCCATTTTTCGGCCTTTCCTGACCCGTATCATCATGAAATGATGCCTGGATGATGTTTTTTAATTTTGAAAATTTTTTTGCATTCACTTTTGAATTTTATAACTCGGGTCGGGTTCGAACGGATAGGAATGAAATTTTTTTTGTTCTCTATTTTTCGGCCTGCCCTGACCTGCTTCGTCTTGAAATGAAACCCGGATAATGTTTTGTAATTTTTAGAATTTTTTTGCATTTATTTTTGAATTTTCTAACTCGGGTCGGGTTCGAACGGAAAGGAATGAATTTTTTTTTATTCTCCATTTTTCGGCCTTTCCTGAACCGTATCGTCATGAAATGAAGCCTGGATGATGTTTTGTAATTTTTAGAATTTTTTTGCATTTATTTTCGAATTTTTTAACTCGGGTCGGGATTCAACGAATAGGAATGAAATTTTTTTTGTTCTCTATTTTTCGGCCTGTCCTGACCCGTTTCGTCTTGAAATGAAGCCCGGATGATGTTTTGTAATTTTTAGAATTTGTTTGCAATTATTTTTGAATTTTCTAACTCGGGTCGGGTTCGAACGGAAAGGAATGAATTTTTTTTTATTCTCCATTTTTCGGCCTTTCCTGACCCGTATCATCATGAAATGACGCCTGGATGATGTTTTTTAATTTTGAAAATTTTTTTGCATTTACTTTTGAATTTTATAACTCTGGTCGGGTTCGAACGGATAGGAATGAAATTTTTTTTGTTCTCTATTTTTCGGCCTGCCCTGACCTGCTTCGTCTTGAAATGAAACCCGGATAATGTTTTGTAATTT
>NW_022155226.1:0-7159 GCF_001633185.2 Quercus lobata | reverse complement strand
CATCTATGAAAATGGAAGCCTAAATGATGTTTTTAATTTTTAAAATTTTTTTTTTGCATTTACTTTTGAATTTTATAACTCGGGTCGGGTTCCAACGGATAGGAATGAAATTTTTTTTGTTCTCTATTTTTCGGCCTGTCCTAACCCGTTTTGTCTTGAAATGAAGCCCGGATGATGTTTTGTAATTTTTAGAATTTTTTTGCATTTATTTTTGAATTTTCTAACTCGGGTCGGGATCGAACGGATAGGAATGTAATTTTCTTTATTCTCTATTTTTGGCCTGTCCTGACCCGTTTCGTCATGAAATGAAGCCTGGATGATGTTTTGTAATTTTTTGAATTTTTTTGCATTTATTTTTGAATTTTCTAACTCGGGTCGGGATTGAACGGATAGGAATTAAATTTTTTTTATTCTCTATTTTTCGGTCTTTCCTGACCCGTATCATCATGAAATGAAGCCTGAATGATGTTTTTTAATTTTTAAAACTTTTTTGCATTTATTTTTGAACTTTCTAACTCGGGTCGAGATTGAATGGAAAGGAATGTAATTTTTTTTATTCTCTATTTTTGGCCTGTCCTGACCCGTTTCGTCATGAAATGAAGCCCGGATGATGTTTTGTAATTTTTAGAATTTTTTTGCATTTATTTTTCAATTTTCTAACTCGGGTCGGGTTTGAACGGATAGGAATGAAAATTTTTTTATTCCCTATTTTTCGTCCTTTTCTGACCCTAATCATCATGAAATGAAGCCTGGATGATGTTTTTTAATTTTTAAAATTTTTTTGCATTTATTTTTGAATTTTTTAACTCAGGTCGGGATTCAACGAATAGGAATGAAATTTTTTTTGTTCTCTATTTCTCGGCCTGTCCTGACCCGTTTCGTCTTGAAATGAAGCCCGGATGATGTTTTGTAATTTTTAGAATTTTTTTGCATTTATTTTTGAATTTTCTAACTCGGGTCGGGTTCGAACGGATAGGAATGAAATTTTTTTTATTCTCTATTTTTCGGCCTTTCTTGACCCGTATCGTCATGAAATGAAGCCTGGATGATGTTTTGTAATTTTTAGAATTTTTTTGCATTTCTTTTCGAATTTTCAAACTCGGGTCGGGATTGAACGGATAGGAATGAAATTTTTTTTGTCCTCTATTTTTCGGCCTTTCCTGACCAGTATCATCATGAAATGAAGCCTGGTTGATGTTTTTTACTTTTTAAAATTTTTTTGCATTTATTTTTGAATTTTCTAACTCAGGTCGGGATGAAACGTATTAGGAATGTAAATTTTTTTTTGTTCTCTTTTTCGGCCTGTCCCTGACCCGTTTCGTCTGAAATGAAGCCCGGATGATTTTGTAATTTTTAGAAGTTTTTTGGCAATTATTTTTGAATTTTCTAAACTCGGGTCGGGTTCGAACGGATAGGAATGAATTTTTTTTTATTCTCCTCATTTTTTCCGGACCATGTCCGGGGCTGACCCGTATCATCATGAAATGACGCCTGGATGATGTTTTTTAATTTTGAATTTTTTTGCAATTATTTTTGAATTTTCTAACTCGGGTCGGGTTCGAACGGATAGGAATGAATTTTTTTTTATTCTCCATTTTTCGGCCTGTCCTGACCCGTATCATCATGAAATGACGCCTGGATGATGTTTTTTAATTTTGAAAATTTTTTTGCATTTATTTTTGAATTTTCTAACTCGGGTCGGGATTGAACGAATAGGAATGAAATTTTTTTTGTTCTCTATTTTTCGGCCTGCCTGACCCTTTTCGTCTCGAAATGTAACCCGGATGATGTTTTGTAATTTTTAGAATTTTTTTTGCATTTATTTTTGAATTTTCTAACTCGGGTAGGGTTCGAACGGATAGGAATGTAATTCTTTTTATTCTCTATTTTCGGCCTGTCCTGACCCGTTTCGTCATGAAATGAAGCCTGGATGATGTTTTGTAATTTTTTGAATTTTTTTGCATTTATTTTTGAATTTTCTAACTCGGGTCGGGATTGAACGGATAGGAATTAAATTTTTTTTATTCTCTATTTTTCGGTCTTTCCTGACCCGTATCATTATGAAATGAAGCCTGAATGATGTTTTTTAATTTTTAAAATTTTTTTGCATTTATTTTTGAATTTTCTAACTCAGGTCGGGATTCAACGAGTAGGAATGAAATTTTTTTTGTTCTCTATTTTTCGGCCTGTCCTGACCCGTTTCGTCTTGAAATGAAGCCCGGATGATGTTTTGTAATTTTTAGAATTTTTTTGCATTTATTTTTGAATTTTCTTACTCGTGTCGGGTTCGAACGGATAGGAATGAATTTTTTTTTATTCTCTATTTTTCGGCCTGTCCTGACCCGAATCATCATGAAATGAAGCCTGGATGACGTTTTTTAATTTTTAAAATTTTTTTGCATTTACTTTTGAATTTTATAACTCGGGTCGGGTTCGAACGGATAGGAATGAAATTTTTTTTGTTCTCTATTTTTCGGCCTGCACTGACCTGCTTCGTCTTGAAATGAAACCCGGATAATGTTTTGTAATTTTTAGAATTTTTTTGCATTTATTGTTGAATTTTCTAACTAAGGTCGAGTTCGAACGGATAGGAATGAATTTTTTTTTATTCTCTATTTTTTGGCCTGTCCTGACCCGTTTCGTCTTGAAATGAAGCCTGGATGATGTTTTGTAATTTTTAGAATTTTTTTGCATTTATTTTTCAATTTTCTAACTCGGGTCGGGTTCGAACGGATAGGAATGAAATTTTTTTTATTCTCTATTTTCGGCCTGTCCTGACCTAAGCCTGGATGATGTTTTGTAATTTTTAGAATTTTTTTGCATTTATTTTTCAATTTTCTAACTCGGGTCGGGGTTGAACGGATAGGAATGAAATTTTTTTTATTCTCTATTTTTCGGACTTTCCTAACCCGTATCATCATGAAATGAAGCCTGGATGATGTTTTTTAATTTTTAAAATTTTTTTGCATTTATTTTTGAATTTTTTAACTCGGGTCGGGATTGAACGAATAGGAATGAAATTTTTTTTGTTCTCTATTTTTCGGCCTGTCCTGACCTGTTTCGTCTTGAAATGAAGCCCGGATGACGTTTTGTAATTTTTAGAATTTTTTTGCATTTATTTTTGAATTTTCTAACTCGGGTCGGGTTCGAACGGATAGGAATGAATTTTTTTTTATTCTCTATTTTTCGGCCTGTCCTGACCCGTATCATCATGAAATGAAGCCTAAATGATGTTTTTTAATTTTTAAAATTTTTTTGCATTTACTTTTGAATTTTATAACTCGGGTCGGGTTCCAACGGATAGGAATGAAATTTTTTTTGTTCTCTATTTTTCGGCCTGTCCTAACCCGTTTTGTCTTGAAATGAAGCCCGGATGATGTTTTGTAATTTTTAGAATTTTTTTGCATTTATTTTTGAATTTTCTAACTCGGGTCGGGATCGAACGGATAGGAATGTAATTTTTTTTATTCTCTATTTTTGGCCTGTCCTGACCCGTTTCGTCATGAAATGAAGCCTGGATGATGTTTTGTAATTTTTTGAATTTTTTTGCATTTATTTTTGAATTTTCTAACTCGGGTCGGGATTGAACGGATAGGAATTAAATTTTTTTTATTCTCTATTTTTCGGTCTTTCCTGACCCGTATCATCATGAAATGAAGCCTGAATGATGTTTTTTAATTTTTAAAACTTTTTTGCATTTATTTTTGAACTTTCTAACTCGGGTCGAGATTGAACGGAAAGGAATGTAATTTTTTTTATTCTCTATTTTTGGCCTGTCCTGACCCGTTTCGTCATGAAATGAAGCCCGGATGATGTTTTGTAATTTTTAGAATTTTTTTGCATTTATTTTTCAATTTTCTAACTCGGGTCGGGTTTGAACGGATAGGAATGAAAATTTTTTTATTCCCTATTTTTCGTCCTTTTCTGACCCTAATCATCATGAAATGAAGCCTGGATGATGTTTTTTAATTTTTAAAATTTTTTTGCATTTATTTTTGAATTTTTTAACTCAGGTCGGGATTCAACGAATAGGAATGAAATTTTTTTTGTTCTCTATTTCTCGGCCTGTCCTGACCCGTTTCGTCTTGAAATGAAGCCCGGATGATGTTTTGTAATTTTTAGAATTTTTTTGCATTTATTTTTGAATTTTCTAACTCGGGTCGGGTTCGAACGGATAGGAATGAAATTTTTTTTATTCTCTATTTTTCGGCCTTTCTTGACCCGTATCGTCATGAAATGAAGCCTGGATGATGTTTTGTAATTTTTAGAATTTTTTTGCATTTCTTTTCGAATTTTCAAACTCGGGTCGGGATTGAACGGATAGGAATGAAATTTTTTTTGTCCTCTATTTTTCGGCCTTTCCTGACCAGTATCATCATGAAATGAAGCCTGGATGATGTTTTTTACTTTTTAAAATTTTTTTGCATTTATTTTTGAATTTTCTAACTCAGGTCGGGATTGAACGAATAGGAATGAAATTTTTTTTGTTCTCTATTTTTCGGCCTGTCCTGACCCGTTTCGTCTTGAAATGAAGCCCGGATGATGTTTTGTAATTTTTAGAATTTTTTTGCAATTATTTTTGAATTTTCTAACTCGGGTCGGGTTCGAACGGATAGGAATGAATTTTTTTTTATTCTCCATTTTTCGGCCTGTCCTGACCCGTATCATCATGAAATGACGCCTGGATGATGTTTTTTAATTTTGAAAATTTTTTTGCATTTATTTTTGAATTTTCTAACTCGGGTCGGGATTGAACGAATAGGAATGAAATTTTTTTTGTTCTCTATTTTTCGGCCTGCCTGACCCTTTTCGTCTTGAAATGAAACCCGGATGATGTTTTGTAATTTTTAGAATTTTTTTGCATTTATTTTTTAATTTTCTAACTCGGGTCGGGTTCGAACGGATAGGAATGTAATTCTTTTTATTCTCTATTTTCGGCCTGTCCTGACCCGTTTCGTCATGAAATGAAGCCTGGATGATGTTTTGTAATTTTTAAAACTTTTTTGCATTTATTTTTGAATTTTCTAACTCGGGTCGAGATTGAACGGATAGGAATGAAATTTTTTTTATTCTCTATTTTTCGGTCTTTCCTGACCCGTATCATCATGAAATGATGCCTGGATGATGTTTTTTAATTTTTAAAATTTTTATTGCATTTATTTTTGAATTTTCTAACTCGGGTCGGGATTGAACGAATAGAAATGAAATTTTTTTTGTTCTCTATTTTTCGGCCTGTCCTGACCCGTTTCGTCTTGAAATGAAGCCCGGATGATGTTTTGTAATTTTTAGAATTTTTTTGCATTTATTTTTCAATTTTCTAACTCGGGTCGGGTTTCAACGGATAGGAATGAAATTTTTTAATCCCTATTTTTCGGCCTTTTCCCTGACCCTAATCATCACATGAAATGAAGCCGGTGATGTTTTTTAATTTTTAAAATTTTTATTGCATTTATTTTTGAATTTTCTAACTCGGGTCGGGATTGAACGAATAGAAATGAAATTTTTTTTGTTCTCTATTTTTCGGCCTGTCCTGACCCGTTTCGTCTTGAAATGAAGCCCGGATGATGTTTTGTAATTTTTAGAATTTTTTTGCATTTATTTTTCAATTTTCGAACTCGGGTCGGGTTTCAACGGATAGGAATGAAATTTTTTTTATTCCCTATTTTTCGGCCTTTTCTGACCCTAATCATCATGAAATGAAGCCTGGATGATGTTTTTAATTTTTAAAATTTTTTTGCATTTATTTTTCAATTTTCTAACTCAGGTCGGGATTCAACGAGTGGGAATGAAATTTTTTTTGTTCTCTATTTTTCGGCCTGTCCTGACCCGTTTCGTCTTGAAATGAAGCCCGGATGATGTTTTGTAATTTTTAGAATTTTTTTGCATTTATTTTTGAATTTTCTTACTCGTGTCGGGTTCGAACGGATAGGAATGTAATTTTTTTTATTCTCTATTTTTGGCCGTCCCTTGAGACCCGTATCATCATGAAATGAAGCCTGGATTGACGTTTTTTTAATTTTTTAAAATTTTTTTGCATTTACTTTTGAAATTTACTAACTCGGGTCGGGTTCGAAACGGATAGGAATGAAATTTTTTTTTATTCTCTATTTTTCGGTCTTTCCTGACCCGTATCATCATGAAATGAAGCCTGGATGATGTTTTTTAATTTTTAAAATTTTTATTGCATTTATTTTTGAATTTTCTAACTCGGGTCGGGATTGAACGAATAGAAATGAATTTTTTTTGTTCTTTATTTTTCGGCCTGTCCTAACCCGTTTCGTCTTGAAATGAAGCCCGGATGATGTTTTGTAATTTTTAGAATTTTTTTGCATTTATTTTTCAATTTTCGAACTCGGGTCGGGTTTGAACGGATAGGAATGAAATTTTTTTTATTCCCTATTTTTCGGCCTTTTCTGACCCTAATCATCATGAAATGAAGCCTGGATGATGTTTTTAATTTTTAAAATTTTTTTGCATTTATTTTTGAATTTTCTAACTCAGGTCGGGATTCAACGAGTAGGAATGAAATTTTTTTTGTTCTCTATTTTTCGGCCTGTCCTGACCCGTTACGTCTTGAAATGAAGCCCGGATGATGTTTTGTAATTTTTAGAATTTTTTTGCATTTATTTTTGAATTTTCTAACTCGGGTAGGGTTCGAACGGATACGAATGAAATTTTTTTTATTCTCTATTTTTCGGCCTTTCCTGACCCGTATCGTCATGAAATGAAGCCTGGATGATGTTTTGTAATTTTTAGAATTTTTTTGCATTTATTTCGAATTTTCTAACTCGGGTCGGGTTCGAACGGATAGGAATGAAATTTTTTTTGTTCTCTATTTTTCGGCCTGTCCTGACTTGTTTCGTCTTGAAATGAAGCACGGATGATGTTTTTTAAATTTTAGAATTTTTTTGCATTAATTTTTGAATTCTCTAACTCGGGTCGGGTTAGAACGGATAGGAAGGAAATTTTTTTCTTTCTCTATTTTTCGGCCTGTCCTGACCCGTTTCGTCTTGAAATGAAGCGTGGATGATGTTTTTTAATTTTTAAAAATTTTTTGCATTTATTTTTGAATTTTCTAACTCGGGTCGGGTTCGAACGGATACGAAGAAAATTGTTTTCTTTCTTGATTTTTCGGCCTGTCCTAGCCCGTTTCGTCTTG
>NW_022155225.1:0-14516 GCF_001633185.2 Quercus lobata | reverse complement strand
TTTTCACTTTTTCGGCCTCTCTCATCCCGTGTTGGTTAAAAATAAAGTCGGGAAGAGGTTTTATAATTTTTCGAATTTTTTTACTATTTTATTCGGAATTTTCTTTCCCGGGTTGAGTATGAACGGAATTCGGGACTAAAATTTTGTTTTCACACTTTCGGCCTATATCTTCCATTTTGGGTAAAAATAATGTCAGGAATAGGTTTAATAATTTTTTGAATTTTTTTACTATTTTCTTCGGAATTTTCTTGCCCGGTTCGAGTATGAACGGAATTCCGGACTAAAATTTTGTTTTCACTTTTTCCTCCTAACTCAACCCATTTTGGCTAAAAATAATACCGGGAACAGGTTTTATAATTTTTTGAAAATTTTTACTATTTTTTTCGGAATTTTCTTGCCCGGGTCGAGGATGAACGGAATTCAGAACTAAAATTGTATTTTCACATTTTCGGCCTATCTCATCCCGTTTTTGCTAAAAATAATACCGAGAAGACGTTTAATAATTTTTTGATTTTTTTTACTATTTTATTCGGAATTTTCTTTCTCGAGTCGAGTATGAACGGAATTTTGGACTGAAATTTTGTTTTCACTTTTTCGGCCTATATCTTCCCGTTTTGGCTAAAAATAATGCCGGGAATAGGTTTTATAATTTTTTGAATTTTTTTACTATTTTTTTCGGAATTTTCTTGGCCGGGTCGAGTATGAACGGAATTCGGGACTAAAATTTTGTTTTCACTTTTTCGGCCTATCTCATCCCGTTTTGGCTAAAAATAAAGCCGGGAAGAGGTTTTATAATTTTTCGAATTTTTTTTCTATTTTATTCGGAATTTTCTTTCCCGGGATTGACTAGAACGGAATTCGGGACTAAAATTTTGTTTTCACTCTTTCGGCCTATATCTTTCATTTTGGGTAAAAATAATGCCAGGAATAGGTTTAATAATTTTTTGAATTTTTTTACTATTTTCATCGGAATTTTCTTGCCCGGTTCGAGTATGAACGGAATTCCGGACTAAAATTTTGTTTTCACTTTTTCCTCCTAACTCAACCCATTTTGGCTAAAAATAATACCGGGAACAGGTTTTATAATTTTTTGAATTTTTTTACTATTTTATTCGGAATTTTCTTTCCCGAGTCCAATATGAACGGAATTCGGGACTAAAATTATATTTTCACTTTTTCGCCCTATATCTTCCCGTTTGGGCTAAAAATAATGCCGGATATAGGTTTTATAATTTTTTGAATTTTTTTACCATTTTATTCGGAATTTCTTTCCGATCGAGTATAACGGAATTGGGACTAAATTTTGTTTTCAACTTTTTCGCCTAAATCTTTCCCGATTTGGCACTTAAAAAATAATGCCGGTATAGTTTTATAATTTTTTTGAAATTTTTTTTACTATTTTTATTTGGAATTTTTTATTTCCCAGTCGAGTATGAACGGAATTCGGGACTAAAATTTTGTTTTCACTTTTTCGCCCTATATCTTCCCGTTTTGGTAAAAATATGGGGGAATAGGTTTATAATTTTTTTTGAATTTTTTTTACTATTTTTTCGGGAATTTCTTCCCGGGTCGATTATGAACGGAATTCGGGACTAAAATTTTGTTTTCACTTTTTCGCCCTATCTCATCCCGTTTTGGCTAAAAATAAAGCCGGGAAGAGGTTTTATAATTTTTTGAATTTTTTTACTATTTTATTCGGAATTTTCTTTCCCGGGTTGAGTACGAACGGAATTCGGGACTAAAATTTTGTTTTCACTCTTTCGGCCAATATCTTCCATTTTGGGTAAAAATAATGTCAGGAATAGGATTAATAATTTTTTGAATTTTTTTACTGTTTTCTTCGGAATTTTCTTGCCCGGTTCGAGTATGAACGGAATTCCGGACTAAAATTTTGTTTTCACTTTTTCCTCCTAACTCAACCCATTTTGGCTAAAAATAATACCGGGAACAGGTTTTATAATTTTTTGAAAATTTTTACTATTTTTTTCGGAATTTTCTTGCCCGGGTCGAGGATGAACGGAATTCAGAACTAAAATTGTATTTTCACATTTTCGGCCTATCTCATCCCGTTTTTGGTAAAAATAATACCGAGAAGATGTTTAATAATTTTTTGAATTTTTTTACTATTTTATTCGGAATTTTCTTTCTCGAGTCGAGTATGAATGGAATTTGGGACTGAAATTTTGTTTTCACTTTTTCGGCCTATATTTTCCCGTTTTGGCTAAAAATAATGCCGCGAATAGGTTTTATAATTTTTTGAATTTTTTTACTATTTTTTTCGGAATTTTCTTGGCCAGGTCGAGTATGAATGGAATTCGGGACTAAAATTTTGTTTTCACTTTTTCGGCCAATCTCATCCCGTTTTGGCTAAAAATAAAGCCGGGAAGAGGTTTTATAATTTTTCGAATTTTTTTACTATTTTATTCGGAATTTTCTTTCCCGGGTTGACTATGAACGGAATTCGGGACCAAAATTTTGTTTTCACTCTTTCGGCCTATATCTTTCATTTTGGGTAAAAATAATGTCAGGAATAGGTTTAATAATTTTTTGAATTTTTTTACTATTTTCATCAGAATTTTCTTGCCCGGTTCGAGTATGAACGGAATTCCGGACTAAAATTTTGTTTTCACGTTTTCCTCCTAACTCAACCCATTTTGGCTAAAAATAATACCAGGAACAGGTTTTATAATTTTTTGAATTTTTTTAATATTTTATTCGGAATTTTCTTTCCCGAGTCTAATATGAACGGAATTCGGGACTAAAATTTTATTTTCACTTTTTCGCCCTATATCTTCCCGTTTGGGCTAAAAATAATGCCGGGTATAGGTTTTATAATTTTTTGAATTTTTTTACCATTTTATTCGGAATTTTCTTTCCCGAGTCGAGTATGAACGGAATTCGGGACTAAAATTTTGTTTTCACTTTTTCGCCCTATATCTTCCCGATTGGGCTAAAAATAATGCCGGGTATAGGTTTTATAATTTTTTGAATTTTTTTACTATTTTATTTGGAATTTTATTTCCCGAGTCGAGTATGAACGGAATTCGGGACTAAAATTTTGTTTTCACTTTTTCGCCCTATATCTTCCCGTTTTGGCTAAAAATAATGCCGGGAATAGGTTTTATAATTTTTTGAATTTTTTTACTATTTTTTTCGGAATTTTCTTGCCCGGGTCGATTATGAACGGAATTCGGGACTAAAATTTTGTTTTCACTTTTTCGGCCTATCTCATCCCGTTTTGGCTAAAAATAAAGGCGGGAAGTGGTTTTATAATTTTTTGAATTTTTTTACTATTTTATTCGGAATTTTCTTTCCCGGGTTGAGTACGAACGGAATTCGGGACTAAAATTTTGTTTTCACTCTTTCGGCCAATATCTTCCATTTTGGGTAAAAATAATGTCAGGAATAGGATTAATAATTTTTTGAATTTTTTTACTATTTTCTTCGGAATTTTCTTGCCCGGTTCGAGTATGAACGGAATTCCGGACTAAAATTTTGTTTTCACTTTTTCCTCCTAACTCAACCCATTTTGGCTAAAAATAATACCGGGAACAGGTTTTATAATTTTTTGAAAATTTTTACTATTTTTTTCGGAATTTTCTGGCCCGGGTCGAGGATGAACGGAATTCAGAACTAAAATTGTATTTTCACATTTTCGGCCTATCTCATCCCGTTTTTGGTAAAAATAATACCGAGAAGATGTTTAATAATTTTTTGAATTTTTTTACTATTTTATTCGGAATTTTCTTTCTCGAGTCGAGTATGAACGGAATTTGGGACTGAAATTTTGTTTTCACTTTTTCGGCCTATATTTTCCCGTTTTGGCTAAAAATAATGCCGCGAATAGGTTTTATAATTTTTTGAATTTTTTTACTATTTTTTTCGGAATTTTCTTGGCCGGGTCGAGTATGAACGGAATTCGGGACTAAAATTTTGTTTTCACTTTTTCGGCCAATCTCATCCCGTTTTGGCTAAAAATAAAGCCGGGAAGAGGTTTTATAATTTTTCGAATTTTTTTACTATTTTATTCGGAATTTTCTTTCCCGGGTTGACTATGAACGGAATTCGGGACTAAAATTTTGTTTTCACTCTTTCGGCCTATATCTTTCATTTTGGGTAAAAATAATGTCAGGAATAGGTTTAATAATTTTTTGAATTTTTTTACTATTTTCATCGGAATTTTCTTGCCCGGTTCGAGTATGAACGGAATTCCGGACTAAAATTTTGTTTTCACGTTTTCCTCCTAACTCAACCCATTTTGGCTAAAAATAATACCAGGAACAGGTTTTATAATTTTTTGAATTTTTTTAATATTTTATTCGGAATTTTCTTTCCCGAGTCCAATATGAACGGAATTCGGGACTAAAATTTTATTTTCACTTTTTCGCCCTATATCTTCCCGTTTGGGCTAAAAATAATGCCGGGTATAGGTTTTATAATTTTTTGAATTTTTTTACCATTTTATTCGGAATTTTCTTTCCCGAGTCGAGTATGAACGGAATTCGGGACTAAAATTTTGTTTTCACTTTTTCGCCCTATATCTTCCCGATTGGGCTAAAAATAATGCCGGGTATAGGTTTTATAATTTTTTGAATTTTTTTACTATTTTATTTGGAATTTTATTTCCCGAGTCGAGTATGAACGGAATTCGGGACTAAAATTTTGTTTTCACTTTTTCGCCCTATATCTTCCCGTTTTGGCTAAAAATAATGCCGGGAATAGGTTTTATAATTTTTTGAATTTTTTTACTATTTTTTTCGGAATTTTCTTGGCCGGGTCGAGTATGAACGGAATTCGGGACTAAAATTTTGTTTTCACTTTTTCGGCCAATCTCATCCCGTTTTGGCTAAAAATAAAGCCGGGAAGAGGTTTTATAATTTTTCGAATTTTTTTACTATTTTATTCGGAATTTTCTTTCCCGGGTTGACTATGAACGGAATTCGGGACTAAAATTTTGTTTTCACTCTTTCGGCCTATATCTTTCATTTTGGGTAAAAATAATGTCAGGAATAGGTTTAATAATTTTTTGAATTTTTTTACTATTTTCATCGGAATTTTCTTGCCCGGTTCGAGTATGAACGGAATTCCGGACTAAAATTTTGTTTTCACTTTTTCCTCCTAACTCAACCCATTTTGGCTAAAAATAATACCGGGAACAGGTTTTATAATTTTTTGAAAATTTTTACTATTTTATTCGGAATTTTCTTTCCCGGGTCGAGGATGAACGGAATTCAGACTAAAATTTATTTTCACATTTTCGGCCTATCTCATCCCGTTTGGGCTAAAAATAATACCGGAAGGTTTTATAATTTTTTGAATTTTTTTACTATTTTATTCGGAATTTTCTTTCCGAGTCGAGTATGAACGGAATTCGGGACTAAAATTTTGTTTTCACTTTTTCGGCCTATATCTTCCCGTTTTGGCTAAAAATAATGCCGGGAATAGGTTTTATAATTTTTTGAATTTTTTTACTATTTTTTTCGGAATTTTCTTGCCCGGGTCGAGTATGAACGGAATTCGGGACTAAAATTTTGTTTTCACTTTTTCGGCCTATCTCATCCCGTTTTGGCTAAAAATAAAGCCGGGAAGAGGTTTTATAATTTTTTGAATTTTTTTACTATTTTATTCGGAATTTTCTTTCCCGGGTTGAGTATGAACGGAATTCGGGACTAAAATTTTGTTTTCACTCTTTCGGCCTATATCTTCCATTTTGGGTAAAAATAATGTCAGGAATAGGTTTAATAATTTTTTGAATTTTTTTACTATTTTATCGGAATTAGTATAATTTTTTTGAATTTTTTTACTGTTTTCTTCGGAATTTTCTTGCCCGGTTCGAGTATGAACGGAATTCCGGACTAAAATTTTGTTTTCACTTTTTCCTCCTAACTCAACCCATTTTGGCTAAAAATAATACCGGGAACAGGTTTTATAATTTTTTGAAAATTTTTACTATTTTTTTCGGAATTTTCTGGCCCGGGTCGAGGATGAACGGAATTCAGAACTAAAATTGTATTTTCACATTTTCGGCCTATCTCATCCCGTTTTTGCTAAAAATAATACCGAGAAGACGTTTAATAATTTTTTGAATTTTTTTACTATTTTATTCGGAATTTTCTTTCTCGAGTCGAGTATGAACGGAATTTGGGACTGAAATTTTGTTTTCACTTTTTCGGCCTATATTTTCCCGTTTTGGCTAAAAATAATGCCGGAATAGGTTTTATAATTTTTTGAATTTTTTTACTATTTTTTTCGGAATTTTCTTGGCCGGGTCGAGTATGAACGGAATTCGGGACTAAAATTTTGTTTTCACTTTTTCGGCCAATCTCATCCCGTTTTGGCTAAAAATAAAGCCGGGAAGAGGTTTTATAATTTTTTGAATTTTTTTACTATTTTATTCGGAATTTTCTTTCCCCGAGTATGAACGGAATTTGGGACTGAAATTTTGTTTTCACTTTTTCGGCCTATATTTTCGTTTTGGTAAAAATAATGCCGGAATAGGTTTTATAATTTTTTGAATTTTTTTACTATTTTTTTCGGAATTTTCTTGGCCGGGTCGAGTATGAACGGAATTCGGACTAAAATTTTGTTTTCACTTTTTCGCCAACTCACCCGTTTTGGCTAAAAATAAACCGGGAAGAGGTTTTATAATTTTTGAATTTTTTTATATTTTATTCGGAATTTTCTTTCCCGGGTTGACTATGAACGGAATTCGGGACTAAAATTTATTTTCACTTTTTTCGCCCTATATCTTCCCGTTTGGGCTAAAAATAATGCCGGGTATAGGTTTTTAAAAAAATAATTTTTTGATTTTTTACCCATTTTAATTCGGAATTTTCTTTCCGAGTCGAGTATCGAACGGAATTCGGGACTAAATTTTTGTTTTCACTTTTTTCGCCCGCTATATCTTCCCGATTGGCCCTAAAAAATAATGCCGGGTAATATGGTTTTATAATTTTTTGAATTTTTTTACTAAATTTTATTTGAATTTTATTTCCGAGTCGAGTATCAACGGAATTTCGGACTAAAATTTGTTTTCACTTTTTCGCCCTATATCTTCCCGTTTTGGCTAAAAAATAATGCCCGGGAATAGGTTTTTATAATTTTTTTGAATTTTTTTAACTATTTTTTTTCGGATTTTTTGCCCGGGTCGTTATGAACGGAATTCGGGACTAAAATTTTGTTTTCACTTTTTCGGCCTATCTCATCCGGTTTTGGCTATAAATAAAGCCGGGAAGAGGTTTTATAATTTTTTGAATTTTTTTACTATTTTATTCGGAATTTTCTTTCCCGGGTTGAGTACGAACGGAATTCGGGACTAAAATTTTGTTTTCACTCTTTCGGCCAATATCTTCCATTTTGGGTAAAAATAATGTCAGGAATAGGATTAATAATTTTTTGAATTTTTTTACTATTTTCTTCGGAATTTTCTTGCCCGGTTCGAGTATGAACGGAATTCCGGACTAAAATTTTGTTTTCACTTTATCCTCCTAACTCAACCCATTTTGGCTAAAAATAATACCGGGAACAGGTTTTATAATTTTTTGAAAATTTTTACTATTTTTTTCGGAATTTTCTGGCCCGGGTCGAGGATGAACGGAATTCAGAACTAAAATTGTATTTTCACATTTTCGGCCTATCTCATCCCGTTTTTGCTAAAAATAATACCGAGAAGACGTTTAATAATTTTTTGAATTTTTTTACTATTTTATTCGGAATTTTCTTTCTCGAGTCGAGTATGAACGGAATTTGGGACTGAAATTTTGTTTTCACTTTTTCGGCCTATATTTTCCCGTTTTGGCTAAAAATAATGCCGCGAATAGGTTTTATAATTTTTTGAATTTTTTTACTATTTTTTTCGGAATTTTCTTGGCCGGGTCGAGTATGAACGGAATTCGGGACTAAAATTTTGTTTTCACTTTTTCGGCCAATCTCATCCCGTTTTGGCTAAAAATAAAGGCGGGAAGAGGTTTTATAATTTTTCGAATTTTTTTACTATTTTATTCGGAATTTTCTTTCTCGAGTCGAGTATGAACGGAATTTGGGACTGAAATTTTGTTTTCACTTTTTCGCCCTATATCTTCCCGTTTGGGCTAAAAATAATGCCGGGTATAGGTTTTATAATTTTTTGAAATTTTTTTACCATTTTATTCGGAATTTTCTTTCCCGAGTCGAGTAATGAACGGAATTCGGGACTAAATTTTGTTTCACTCTTTCGGCCTATATCTTCCATTTTGGCTAAAAATAATACCAGGAACAGGTTTTATAATTTTTTGAATTTTTTTAATATTTTATTCGGAATTTTCTTTCCCGAGTCCAATATGAACGGAATTCGGGACTAAAATTTTATTTTCACTTTTTCGCCCTATATCTTCCCGTTTGGGCTAAAGATAATGCCGGGTATAGGTTTTATAATTTTTTGAATTTTTTTACCATTTTATTCGGAATTTTCTTTCCCGAGTCGAGTATAAACGGAATTCGGGACTAAAATTTTGTTTTCACTTTTTCGCCCTATATCTTCCCGATTGGGCTAAAAATAATGACGGGTATAGGTTTTATAATTTTTTGAATTTTTTTACTATTTTATTCGGAATTTTATTTCCCGAGTCGAGTATGAACGGAATTCGGGACTAAAATTTTGTTTTCACTTTTTCGCCCTATATCTTCCCGATTGGGCTAAAAATAATGCCGGGTATAGGTTTTATAATTTTTTGAATTTTTTTACTATTTTATTTGAATTTTATTTCCCGGTCGAGTATGAACGGAATTGGGACTAAAATTTGTTTTCACTTTTTCGCGCCTTATTTCCCGTTTTGGTTAAAAATAATGCCGGGAAGAGGTTTTATAATTTTTTGAATTTTTTTACTATTTTATTCGGAATTTCTTTCTCGGGTCGAGTATGAACGGAATTCGGGACTGAAATTTTGTTTTCACTTTTTCGCCCTATATCTTCCCGTTTTGGCTAAAAATAATGCCGGGAATAGGTTTTATAATTTTTTGAATTTTTTTACTATTTTTTTCGGAATTTTCTTGGCCAGGTCGAGTATGAATGGAATTCGGGACTAAAATTTTGTTTTCACTTTTTCGGCCTATCTCATCCCGTTTTGGCTAAAAATAAAGCCGGGAAGAGGTTTTATAATTTTTCGAATTTTTTTACTATTTTATTCGGAATTTTCTTTCCCGGGTTGACTATGAACGGAATTCGGGACCAAAATTTTGATTTCACTCCTTCGGCCTATATCTTTCATTTTGGGTAAAAATAATGTCAGGAATAGGTTTAATAATTTTTTGAATTTTTTTACTATTTTCATCGGAATTTTCTTGCCCGGTTCGAGTATGAACGGAATTCCGGACTAAAATTTTGTTTTCACTTTTTCCTCCTAACTCAACCCATTTTGGCTAAAAATAATACCGGGAACAGGTTTTATAATTTTTTGAATTTTTTTAATATTTTATTCGGAATTTTCTTTCCCGAGTCCAATATGAACGGAGTTCGGGACTAAAATTTTATTTTCACTTTTTCGCCCTATATCTTCCCGTTTGGGCTAAAAATAATGCCGGGTATAGGTTTTATAATTTTTTGAATTTTTTTACCATTTTATTCGGAATTTTCTTTCACGAGTCGAGTATGAACGGAATTCGGGACTAAAATTTTATTTTCACTTTTTCGCCCTATATCTTCCCGATTGGGCTAAAAATAATGCCGGGTATAGGTTTTATAATTTTTTGAATTTTTTTACTATTTTATTTGGAATTTTATTTCCCGAGTCGAGTATGAACGGAATTCGGGACTAAAATTTTGTTTTCACTTTTTCGCCCTATATCTTCCCGTTTTGGCTAAAAATAATGCCGGGAATAGGTTTTATAATTTTTTGAATTTTTTTACTATTTTTTTCGGAATTTTCTTGCCCGGGTCGAGTATGATCGGAATTCGGGACTAAAATTTTGTTTTCACTTTTTCGCCCTATATCTTCCCGTTTTGGCTAAAAATAATGCCGGGAATAGGTTTTATAATTTTTTGAATTTTTTTACTATTTTTTTCGGAATTTTCTTGCCCGGGTCGAGTATGAGCGGAATTCGGGACTAAAATTTTGTTTTCACTTTTTCGGCCTCTCTCATCCCGTGTTGGCTAAAAATAAAGCCGGGAAGAGGTTTTATAATTTTTCGAATTTTTTTACTATTTTATTCGGAATTTTCTTTCCCGGGTTGAGTATGAACGGAATTCGGGACTAAAATTTTGTTTTCACTCTTTCGGCCTATATCTTCCATTTTGGGTAAAAATAATGTCAGGAATAGGTTTAATAATTTTTTGAATTTTTTTACTATTTTCTTCGGAATTTTCTTGCCCGGTTCGAGTATGAACGGAATTCCGGACTAAAATTTTGTTTTCACTTTTTCCTCCTAACTCAACCCATTTTGGCTAAAAATAATACCGGGAACAGGTTTTATAATTTTTTGAAAATTTTTACTATTTTTTTCGGAATTTTCTTGCCCGGGTCGAGGATGAACGGAATTCAGAACTAAAATTGTATTTTCACATTTTCGGCCTATCTCATCCCGTTTTTGCTAAAAATAATACCGAGAAGACGTTTAATAATTTTTTGATTTTTTTTACTATTTTATTCGGAATTTTCTTTCTCGAGTCGAGTATGAACGGAATTTGGGACTGAAATTTTGTTTTCACTTTTTCGGCCTATATCTTCCCGTTTTGGCTAAAAATAATGCCGGGAATAGGTTTTATAATTTTTTGAATTTTTTTACTATTTTTTTCGGAATTTTCTTGGCCGGGTCGAGTATGAACGGAATTCGGGACTAAAATTTTGTTTTCACTTTTTCGGCCTATCTCATCCCGTTTTGGCTAAAAATAAAGCCGGGAAGAGGTTTTATAATTTTTCGAATTTTTTTACTATTTTATTCGGAATTTTCTTTCCCGGGTTGACTATGAACGGAATTCGGGACTAAAATTTTGTTTTCACTCTTTCGGCCTATATCTTTCATTTTGGGTAAAAATAATGTCAGGAATAGGTTTAATAATTTTTTGAATTTTTTTACTATTTTCATCGGAATTTTCTTGCCCGGTTCGAGTATGAACGGAATTCCGGACTAAAATTTTGTTTTCACTTTTTCCTCCTAACTCAACCCATTTTGGCTAAAAATAATACCGGGAACAGGTTTTATAATTTTTTGAATTTTTTTAATATTTTATTCGGAATTTTCTTTCCCGAGTCCAATATGAACGGAGTTCGGGACTAAAATTTTATTTTCACTTTTTCGCCCTATATCTTCCCGTTTGGGCTAAAAATAATGCCGGGTATAGGTTTTATAATTTTTTGAATTTTTTTACCATTTTATTCGGAATTTTCTTTCACGAGTCGAGTATGAACGGAATTCGGGACTAAAATTTTATTTTCACTTTTTCGCCCTATATCTTCCCGATTGGGCTAAAAATAATGCCGGGTATAGGTTTTATAATTTTTTGAATTTTTTTACTATTTTATTTGGAATTTTATTTCCCGAGTCGAGTATGAACGGAATTCGGGACTAAAATTTTGTTTTCACTTTTTCGCCCTATATCTTCCCGTTTTGGCTAAAAATAATGCCGGTTTTATAATTTTTTGAATTTTTTTACTATATCGAGTATGAACGGAATTCGGGACTAAAATTTTGTTTTTTTCGGAATCCCGTTTTTTAACTACTATTTTTTCGGAATTTTCTTGCCCGGGTCGAGTATGAACGGAATTCGGGACTAAAATTTTGTTTTCACTTTTTCGCCCTTATCTTCCCGTTTTGGCTAAAAATAATGCCGGGAATAGGTTTTATAATTTTTGAATTTTTTTACTATTTTTTTTCGGAATTTTCTTGCCCGGTCGAGTATGAGCGGAATTTCGGGACTAAAATTTTGTTTTCACTTTTTTCGGCCTATCTCATCCCGTTTTGGCTAAAAATAAAAGCCGGAAAGGTTTTTTATAATTTTTGAATTTTTACTATTTTATTCGGAATTTTCGTTCCCGGGTTGAGTCATGAACGGAATTCGGGGACTAAAATTTTGTTTTCACTCTTTCGGCCTATATCTTCCATTTTGGGTAAAAATAATGTCAGGAATAGGGTTAATAATTTTTTGAATTTTTTTACTATTTTCTTCGGAATTTTCTTGCCCGGTTCGAGTATGAACGGAATTCCGGACTTAAATTTTGTTTTCACTTTTTCCTCCTAACTCAACCCATTTTGGCTAAAAATAATACCGGGTACAGGTTTTATAATTTTTTGAAAATTTTTACTATTTTTTTCGGAATTTTCTTTCCCGGGTCGAGGATGAACGGAATTCAGAACTAAAATTGTATTTTCACATTTTCGGCCTATCTCTTCCCGTTTTTGGTAAAAATAATACCGAGAAGATGTTTAATAATTTTTTGAATTTTTTTACTATTTTATTCGGAATTTTCTTTCTCGAGTCGAGTATGAACGGAATTTGGGACTGAAATTTTGTTTTCACTTTTTCGGCCTATATTTTCCCGTTTTGGCTAAAAATAATGCCGCGAATAGGTTTTATAATTTTTTGAATTTTTTTACTATTTTTTTCGGAATTTTCTTGGCCAGGTCGAGTATGAACGGAATTCGGGACTAAAATTTTGTTTTCACTTTTTCGGCCAATCTCATCCCGTTTTGGCTAAAAATAAAGCCGGGAAGAGGTTTTATAATTTTTCGAATTTTTTTACTGTTTTATTCGGAATTTTCTTTCCCGAGTCCAATATGAACGGAGTTCGGGACTAAAATTTTATTTTCACTTTTTCGCCCTATATCTTCCCGTTTGGGCTAAAAATAATGCCGGGTATAGGTTTTATAATTTTTTGAATTTTTTTACCATTTTATTCGGAATTTTCTTTCACGAGTCGAGTATGAACGGAATTCGGGACTAAAATTTTATTTTCACTTTTTCGCCCTATATCTTCCCGATTGGGCTAAAAATAATTCCGGGTATAGGTTTTATAATTTTTTGAATTTTTTTAATATTTTATTTGGAATTTTATTTCCCGAGTCGAGTATGAACGGAATTCGGGACTAAAATTTTGTTTTCACTTTTTCGCCCTATATCTTCCCGTTTTGGCTAAAAATAATGCCGGGAATAGGTTTTATAATTTTTTGAATTTTTTTACTATTTTTTTCGGAATTTTCTTGCCCGGGTCGAGTATGATCGGAATTCGGGACTAAAATTTTGTTTTCACTTTTCCCGCACTATATCTTCCGTTTTTTGGCTAAAAATAATGCCGGGAATAGGGTTTTTAATAATTTTGAATTTTTTTACTATTTTTTTCGGAATTTTCTTGCCGGGGTCCGAGTAATGAAGCGGAAATTCGGGGCTAAAATTTTGTTTTTCAACTTTTTCGGCCTATCCATCCCGTTTTGGCTAAAAATAAAAGCCCCGGGAAGGGTTTTATAATTTTTAGGAAATTTTTTACTATTTTATTTCGGAATTTCTTTCCCGGGTTGAATATGAACGAATTCGGGACTAAAATTTTTGTTTTTCACTCTTTTCGGCCTATATCTTCCATTTTGGGTAAAAAATTAATGTTCAGGAATAGGTTTAATAATTTTTTTGAATTTTTTTACTATTTTCTTCGGAATTTTCTTGCCCGGTTCGAGTATGAACGGAATTCCGGACTAAAATTTTGTTTTCACTTTTTCCTGCTAACTCAACCCATTTTGGCTAAAAATAATACCGGGAACAGGTTTTATAATTTTTTGAAAATTTTTACTATTTTTTTCGGAATTTTCTTGCCCGGGTCGAGGATGAACGGAATTCAGAACTAAAATTGTATTTTCACATTTTCGGCCTATCTCATCCCGTTTTTGCTAAAAATAATACCGAGAAGACGTTTAATAATTTTTTGAATTTTTTTACTATTTTATTCGGAATTTTCTTTCTCGAGTCGAGTATGAACGGAATTTGGGACTGAAATTTTGTTTTCACTTTTTCGGCCTATATTTTCCCGTTTTGGCTAAAAATAATGCCGCGAAGAGGTTTTATAATTTTTCGAATTTTTTTACTATTTTATTCGGAATTTTCTTTCCCGGGTTGAGTACGAACGGAATTCGGGACTAAAATTTTGTTTTCACTCTTTCGGCCTATATCTTCCCGTTTGGGTAAAAATAATGTCAGGAATAGGATTAATAATTTTTTGAATTTTTTTACTATTTTCTTCGGAATTTTCTTGCCCCGTTCGAGTATGAACGGAATTCCGGACTAAAATTTTGTTTTCACTTTTTCCTCCTAACTCAACCCATTTTGGCTAAAAATAATACCGGGAACAGGTTTTATAATTTTTTGAAAATTTTTACTATTTTTTTCGGAATTTTCTGGCCCGGGTCGAGGATGAACGGAATTCAGAACTAAAATTGTATTTTCACATTTTCGGCCTATCTCATCCCGTTTTTGCTAAAAATAATACAGAGAAGACGTTTAATAATTTTTTGAATTTTTTTACTATTTTATTTGGAATTTTCTTTCTCGAGTCGAGTAT
>NW_022155224.1:0-14550 GCF_001633185.2 Quercus lobata | reverse complement strand
GCATTATTTTTAGCAAAAACGGGATGAGATATGCCGAAAAAGAGAAAAAAAAAAATTTAGTCCCGAATTCCGTTCATACTCGACCCGGGAAAAAAATTCCGAAAAACATAGTAAAAAAATTGAAAAAATTGTAAAACTTTTTCCCGGCATTTCTTTTAGCAAAAACGGGATGAAATATGCCAAAAAAGCGAAAACAAAATTTTAGTCCCGAATTCCGTTCATGCTCGACCCGGGCAAGAAAATTCCGAAAAAAATTTTATATTTTAATATAATTTTTTTTCAAGAATATTCCCAATTAGACACACAGGGATTATAAAACCTCTGCGTCTCCGGCATTATTTATAGCCAAAAACGAGATGAGATAGGCTGGCAAAAAAGTGAAATCAAAATTTCAGTACATGACACGCGAATTAACTTCAGGACCTAACAGATTTTTCTTATATGCTCGATATCCCTAGGCAATTTGTAGATGTCCGAGAGCATAAATTTAATTCAGTCACCGTTTTTGCTAAAAAAAAATGCCGGGAAAAAGTTTTACAATTTTTTCAATTTTTTTACTATGTTTTTCGGAATTTTTTTTCCCGGGTCGTGTATGAACGGAATTCGGGACTAATTTTTTTTTTTTTCTCTTTTTCAGCATATCTCATCCCCTTTTTGCTAAAAATAATGCTGAGATGAGGTTTTATAATTTTTTGAGTTTTTTTATTATTTTTTTCGGAATTTTTTTTCCCGGGTCGAGTATGAACGGAATTCGGGACTAAAATTTTGATTTCACTTTTTTGGCCTATCTCATTCCGTTTTGGCTAAAAATAATGCCGAGAAGAGGTTTGAAAATTTTTTGAATTTTTTTACTATTTCTTTCGGAATTTTCTTGCCCAGGTCGATTATGAACGGAATTCGGAACTAAAATTTTGTTTTCTCTTTTTCTGTATATCTCATCCCGTTTTTGCTAAAAATAATGCCGGGATGAGGTTTTATAATTTTTTGAATTTTTTTACTATTTTTTTCGGAATTTTTTTTCCCGGGTCGAGTATGAACGGAATTCGGGACTAAAATTTTGTTTCCTCTTTTTTGGCCTATCTCATCCCGTTTTGGCTAAAAATAGTCCCGGGAAGAGGTTTTATAATTTTTTGAATTTTATTACTATTTTTTTCGGAATTTTCTTGCCCGGATCGAGTAGGAACGGAATTCCGGACTAAAATTTTGTTTTCTCTTTTTCGGCGTATCTCATCCCGTTTTTGCTAAAAATAATGCCCGAGATGAGGTTTTATAATTTTTTGAATTTTTTTACTATTTTCTTCGGATTTTTTTGCCGGGTCGAGTATGAACGGAATTCGGGACTAAAATTTGTTTTCACTTTTTGGCCTATCTCATCCCGTTTTGGCTAAAAATAGTGCCAGGAAGAGGTTTTATAATTTTTTGAATTTTTTTAATATTTTTTTCGGAATTTTCTTGCCCGGGTCGAGTATGAACGGAATTCGGGACTTGAATTTTGTTTTCTCTTTTTCGGCATATCTCATCACGTTTTTCCTAAAAATAATGCCGGGAAGAGGTTTTATAATTTTTTGAATTTTTTTACTATTTTTTTCGGAGTTTTCTTGCCGGGGTCGAGTACAAACGGAATTCGGGACTAAAATTTTAATTTCACTTTTTCGACCTATGTCATCCCGTTTTGGCTAGAACTAATGCCGAGAAGTTGTTTTATAATTTTTTGAATTTTTTTACTATTTTTTTCGGAATTTTCTTGCCCGGGTCGAGCATGAACGGAATTCGGGACTGAAATTTTGATTTCACTTTTGCAGCCTATCTCATCTCGTTTTGGCTATAAATAATGCCGGGAAGAGGTTTTATAATTTTTTGAATTTTTTTACTATTTTTTTCGGAATTTTCTTGCCCGGGTCGAGCATGAACGACATTCAGGACTAAAATTTTGTGTTCTTTTTTTTGGCATATTTCATCCCGTTTTTGCTAATAAAAAAATGCCGGGAAAAAGTTTTACAATTTTTTCAATTTTTTTACTATGTTTTTCGGAATTTTTTTCCCCGGGTCGAGTATGAACGGAATTCGGGACTGAAATTTTGTTTGCTCTTTTTCGTTATATCTCATCCCGTTTTTGCTAAAAATAATGCCGGGATGAGGTTTTATAATTTTTTAAATTTTTTTACTATTTTTTTCGGAATTTTCTTGCCGGGGTCGAGTATGAACGGAGTTCGGGACTGAAATTTTGATTTCACTTTTTCAGCCTATCTCATCCCGTTTTGCCAAAAATAATGCCGGGAAGAGGTTTTATAATTTTTTGAATTTTTTTACTATTTTTTTCGAAATTTTCTTGCCCGGGTCGAGTATGAACGGAATTCGGGACTAAAATTTTGATTTCACTTTTTTTGCCTATCTCATCCCGTTTTGGATAAAAATAATGCCGAGAATTTTCGGCCTATCTGATCCCGTTTTGGCTAAAAATATTGCCGGGAATAGGTTTTATAATATTTTGAATTTTTTTACTATTTTTTTTTCGGAATTTTCTTGCCCGGGTCGAGTATGAACGGAATTCGGGACTAAAATTTTGATTTCACTATTTCAGCCTATCTCATCCCGTTTTGGCTAAAAATAATGCCGGGAAGAGGTTTTATAATTTTTTGAATTTTTTTACTATTTTTTTCGAAATTTTCTTGCCCGGGTCGTGTATGAACGGAATTCGGGACTAAAATTTTGATTTCACATTTTTGGCCTATCTCATCCCGTTTTGGCTAAAAATAATGCCGAGAAGAGGTTACAAAATTTTTTGAATTTTTTTACTATTTTTTTCGGAATTTTCTTGCCCGGGTAGAGTATGAACGGAATTAGGGACTAAAATTTTGTTTTCTCTTTTTCGGCATATTTCATCCCGTTTTTGCTAAAAATACTGCCGGGAAGAGGTTTTACAATTTTTTGAATTTTTTTACTAATTTTTTCGGAATTTTTATTCCCGGTCGAGTATGAACGGAATTCGGGACTAAAATTTTGTTTTCACTTTTTTGGCCTATTATTCCCTATGGCTAAAATAATGCCGGGAAAGGTATAATTTGAATTTTTTTTACTATTTTTTTTCGGAATTTTCTTGCCCGGGTCGAGTAATGAACGGAATCGCGGACTAAAATTTTGATTTCACTTTTTGCCTATCTCCATCCCGTTTGGTTATAAATAATAATGCCGAAGAAGAGGTTTCAAAATTTTTCGAATTTTTTTACTATTTTTTTCGGAATTTTCTTGCCCGGGTCGTGTATGAACGGAATTCGGGACTAAAATTTTGTTTTCTCTTTTTCGGCATATCTCATCCCGTTTTTGCTAAAAATAATGCCGAGATGAGGTTTTATAATTTTTTGAATTTTTTTACTATTTTCTTCGGAATTTTTTTTCCAGGGTCGAGTATGAACGGAATTCGGGACTAAAATTTTGTTTTCACTTTTTTGGCCTATCTAATCCCGTTTTCGCTAAAAATAGTGCCGGGAAGAGGTTTTATAATTCTTTGAATTTTTTTAATATTTTTTTCGGAATTTTCTTGCCCGGGTCGAGTATGAACGGAATTCGGGACTAAAATTTTAATTTCACTTTTTCGACCTATGTCATCCTGTTTTGGCTAGAAATAATGCCGAGAAGTTGTTTTATAATTTTTTGAATTTTTTTACTATTTTTTTCGGAATTTTCTTGCCCGGGTCGAGCATGAACGGAATTTAGGACTAAAATTTTGTTTTCTCTTTTTCGGCATATTTCATCCCGTTTTTGCTAAAAAAAAGGTCGGGAAAAAGTTTTACAATTTTTTCAATTTTTTTACTATGTTTGCTGGAATTTTTTTTCCCGGGTCGAGTATGAACGGAATTCGGGACTAAATTTTTTTTTTTCTCTTTTTCGGCATATCTCGTCCCGTTTTTGCTAAAAGTAATGCTGAGATGAGGTTTTATAATTTTTTGAATTTTTTTACTATTTTTTCGGAATTTTTTTTCCCGGGTCGAGTATGAACGGAATTCGGGACTAAAATTTTGATTTCACTTTTTTGGCCTATCTCATCCCGTTTTGGCTAAAAATAATGCCTAGAAGAGGTTTCAAAATTTTTTTGAATTTTTTTACTATTTTTTTGGGAATTTTCTTGCCCGGGTCGAGTATGAACGGAATTCGGGACTTAAATTTTGTTTTCTCTTTTTCGGCATATCTCATCACGTTTTTCCTAAAAATAATGCCGGGAAAAGGTTTTATAATTTTTTGAATTTTTTTACTATTTTTTTCGGAGTTTTCTTGCCGGGGTCGAGTACAAACGGAATTCGGGACTAAAATTTTAATTTCACTTTTTCGACCTATGTCATCCCGTTTTGGCTAGAACTAATGCCGAGAAGTTGTTTTTTAATTTTTTGAATTTTTTTACTATTTTTTTTGGAATTTTCTTGCCCGGGTCGAGCATGAACGGAAGTCGGGACTGAAATTTTGATTTCACTTTTGCAGCCTATCTCATCTCGTTTTGGCTATAAATAATGCCGGGAAGAGGTTTTATAATTTTTTTAATTTTTTTATTATTTTTTTCGGAATTTTCTTGCCCGGGTCGAGCATGAACGAAATTCAGGACTAAAATTTTGTTTCTTTTTTTTGGCATATTTCATCCCGTTTTTGCTAATAAAAAAATGCCGGGAAAAAGTTTTACAATTTTTTCAATTTTTTTACTATGTTTTTCGGAATTTTTTTTCCCGGGTCGAGTATGAACGGAATTTGGGACTGAAATTTTGTTTGCTCTTTTTCGTTATATCTCATCCCGTTTTTGCTAAAAATAATGCCGGGATGAGGTTTTATAATTTTTTGAATTTTTTTACTATTTTTTTCGGAATTTTCTTGCCGGGGTTGAGTATGAACGGAGTTCGGGACTGAAATTTTGATTTCACTTTTTCAGCCTATCTCATCCCGTTTTGGCCAAAAATAATGCCGGGAAGAGGTTTTATAATTTTTTGAATTTTTTTACTATTTTTTTCGAAATTTTCTTGCCCGGGTCGATTATGAACGGAATTCGGGACTAAAATTTTGATTTCACTTTTTTTGCCTATCTCATCCCGTTTTGGATAAAAATAATTCCGAGAATTTTCGGCCTATCTGATCCCGTTTTGGCTAAAAATATTGCCGGGAATAGGTTTTATAATTTTTTGAATTTTTTTACTATTTTTTTTCGGAATTTTCTTGCCCGGGTCGAGTATGAACGGAATTCGGGACTAAAATTTTGATTTCTCTTTTTCGGCATATCTCATCCCGTTTTTGCTAAAAATAATGCCGGGAAGAGGTTTTATAATTTTTTGAATTTTTTTACTATTTTTTTCGAAATTTTTCTTCCCGGGTCGAGTATGAACGGAATTCGGGACTAAAATTTTGATTTCACTTTTTGGCCTATCTCATCCCGTTTGGCTAAAAATAATGCCGAGAAGAGGTTACAAAATTTTTTGAATTTTTTTACTATTTTTTTCGGAATTTTCTTGCCCGGGTAGAGTATGAACGGAATTAGGGACTAAAATTTTGTTTTCTCTTTTTCGGCATATTTCATCCCGTTTTTGCTAAAAATACTGCCGGGAAGAGGTTTTACAATTTTTTGAATTTTTTTACTAATTTTTTCGGAATTTTTATTCCCGGGTCGAGTATGAACGGAATTCGGGACTAAAATTTTGTTTTCACTTTTTTGGCCTATCTCATCCCGTTATGGCTAAAAATAATGCCGGGAAGAGGTTTTATAATTTTTTGAATTTTTTTACTATTTTTTTCGGAATTTTCTTGCCCGGGTCGAGTATGAACGGAATTCGGGACTAAAATTTTGATTTCACTTTTTTTGCCTATCTCATCCCGTTTTGGTTAAAAATAATGCCGAGAAGAGGTTTCAAAATTTTTCGAATTTTTTTACTATTTTTTTCGGAATTTTCTTGCCCGGGTCGAGTATGAACGGAATTCGGGACTAAAATTTTGTTTTCTCTTTTTCGGCATATCTCATCCCGTTTTTGCTAAAAATAATGCCGAGATGAGGTTTTATAATTTTTTGAATTTTTTTACTATTTTCTTCGGAATTTTTTTTCCAGGGTCGAGTATGAACGGAATTCGGGACTAAAATTTTGTTTTCACTTTTTTGGCCTATCTAATCCCGTTTTCGCTAAAAATAGTGCCGGGAAGAGGTTTTATAATTTTTTGAATTTTTTTAATATTTTTTTCGGAATTTTCTTGCCCGGGTCGAGTATGAACGGAATTCGGGACTAAAATTTTAATTTCACTTTTTCGACCTATGTCATCCCGTTTTGGCTAGAAATAATGCCGAGAAATTGTTTTATAATTTTTTGAATTTTTTTACTATTTTTTTCGGAATTTTCTTGCCCGGGTCGAGCATGAACGGAATTCAGGACTAAAATTTTGTTTTCTCTTTTTCTGCATATTTCATCCCGTTTTTGCTAAAAAAAATGCCGGGAAAAAGTTTTACAATTTTTTCAATTTTTTTACTATGTTTGTCGGAATTTTTTTTCCCGGGTCGAGTATGAACGGAAGTCGGGACTAAATTTTTTTTTTCTCTTTTTCGGCATATCTCATCCCGTTTTCGCTAAAAATAATGCTGAGATGAGGTTTTATAATTTTTTTAATTTTTTTACTATTTTTTCGGAATTTTTTCGGAATTTTTTTTCCCGGGTCGAGTATGAACGGAATTCGGGACTAAAATTTTGATTTCACTTTTTTGGCCTATCTCATCCCGTTTTGGCTAAAAATAATGCAGAGAAGGGGTTTCAAAATTTTTTTGAATTTTTTTACTATTTTTTTCGGAATTTTCTTGCCCGGGTAGAGTATGAACGGAATTCGGGACTAAAATTTTGTTTTCTCGTTTTCGGCATATTTCAACCCGTTTTTGCTAAAAATATTGCTGGGAAGAGGTTTTACAATTTTTTTGAATTTTTTTACTAATTTTTTCGGAATTATTATTCCCGGGTCGAGTATGAACGGAATTCGGGACTAAAATTTTGTTTTCACTTTTTTTGCCTATCTCATCCCGTTATGGCTAAAAATAATGCCGAGAAGAGGTTTTACAATTTTTTGTATTTTTTTACTATTTCTTTCGGAATTTTCTTACCCGGGTCGAGTATGAACGGAATTCGGAACTAAAATTTTGTTTTTCCTTTTTCGGTATATCTCATCCCGTTTTTTTTGCTAAAAATAATGCCGAGATTAGGTTTTATAATTTTTTGAATTTTTTTACTATTTTTTTCGGAATTTTTTTTCCCGGGTCGAGTATGAACGGAATTCGGGACTAAAATTTTGTTTCCACTTTTTTGGCCTATCTCATCCCGTTTTGGCTAAAAATAGTCCCGGGAAGAGGTTTTATAATTTTTTGAAATTTTTTAATATTTTTTTCGGAATTTTCTTGCCCGGGTCGAGTATGAACGGAATTCGGGACTAAAATTTTGTTTTCACTTTTTTGGCCTATCTCATCCCGTTATGGCTAAAAATAATGCCGGGAAGAGGTTTTATAATTTTTTGAATTTTTTTACTATTTTTTTCGGAATTTTCTTGCCCGGGTCGAGTATGAACGGAATTCGGGACTAAAATTTTGATTTCACTTTTTTTGCCTATCTCATCCCGTTTTGGCTAAAAATAATGCCGAGAAGGGGTTTCAAAATTTTTTGAATTTTATTACTATTTTTTTCGGAATTTTCTTGCCCGGATCGAGTAGGAACGGAATTGCGGACTAAAATTTTGTTTTCTCTTTTTTGGCGTATCTCATCCCGTTTTTGCTAAAAATAATGCCGAGATGAGGTTTTATAATTTTTTGAATTTTTTTACTATTTTCTTCGGAATTTTTTTTCCAGGGTCGAGTATGAACGGAATTCGGGACTAAAATTTTGTTTTCACTTTTTTGGCCTATCTCATCCCGTTTTGGCTAAAAATAGTGCCAGGAAGAGGTTTTATAATTTTTTGAATTTTTTTAATATTTTTTTCGGAATTTTCTTGCCCGGGTCGAGTATGAACGGAATTCGGGACTTAAATTTTGTTTTTTCTTTTTCGGCATATCTCATCACGTTTTTCCTAAAAATAATGCCGGGAAGAGGTTTTATAATTTTTTGAATTTTTTTACTATTTTTTTCGGAGTTTTCTTGCCGGGGTCGAGTACAAACGGAATTCGGGACTAAAATTTTAATTTCACTTTTTCGACCTATGTCATCCCGTTTTGGCTAGAACTAATGCCGAGAAGTTGTTTTTTAATTTTTTGAATTTTTTTACTATTTTTTTCGGAATTTTCTTGCCCGGGTCGAGCATGAACGGAATTCGGGACTGAAATTTTGATTTCACTTTTGCAGCCTATCTCATCTCGTTTTGGCTATAAATAATGCCGGGAAGAGGTTTTATAATTTTTTGAATTTTTTTACTATTTTTTTCGGAATTTTCTTGCCCGGGTCGAGCATGAACGAAATTCAGGACTAAAATTTTGTTTTCTTTTTTTTGGCATATTTCATCCCGTTTTTGCTAAAAAAAAATGCCGGGAAAAAGTTTTACAATTTTTTCAATTTTTTTACTATGTTTTTCGGAATTTTTTTTCCCGGGTCGTGTATGAACGGAATTCGGGACTAATTTTTTTTTTTTTCTCTTTTTCAGCATATCTCATCCCCTTTTTGCTAAAAATAATGCTGAGATGAGGTTTTATAATTTTTTGAGTTTTTTTATTATTTTTTTCGGAATTTTTTTTCCCGGGTCGAGTATGAACGGAATTCGGGACTAAAATTTTGATTTCACTTTTTTGGCCTATCTCATTCCGTTTTGGCTACAAATAATGCCGAGAAGAGGTTTGAAAATTTTTTGAATTTTTTTACTATTTCTTTCGGAATTTTCTTGCCCAGGTCGAGTATGAACGGAATTCGGAACTAAAATTTTGTTTTCTCTTTTTCTGTATATCTCATCCCGTTTTTGCTAAAAATAATGCCGGGATGAGGTTTTATAATTTTTTGAATTTTTTTACTATTTTTTTCGGAATTTTTTTTCCCGGGTCGAGTATGAACGGAATTCGGGACTAAAATTTTGTTTCCACTTTTTTGGCCTATCTCATCCCGTTTTGGCTAAAAATAGTCCCGGGAAGAGGTTTTATAATTTTTTGAAATTTTTTAATATTTTTTTCGGAATTTTCTTGCCTGGGTCGAGTATGAACGGAATTCGGGACTAAATTTTTTTTTGGCTTTTTCGGCCTATCCCATCCCTCTTTGGCTAAAAATAATGCCAGGAAGAGATTTTATAATTTTTTGAATTTTTTTACTATTTTTTTCGAAATTTTTTTGCCCGGGTCGAGTGTGAACGGAATTCAGGACTAAAATTGTTTTTTTCTTTTTCGGCCTATCTCATCCCGTTTTGGCTAAAAATAATACCGAGATGAGGTTTTATAATTTTTTGAATTTTTTTACTATTTTCTTCGGAATTTTTTTTCCAGGGTGGAGTATGAACGGAATTCGGGACTAAAATTTTGTTTTCACTTTTTTGGCCTATCTCATCCCGTTTTAGCTAAAAATAGTGCCGGGAAGAGGTTTTATAATTTTTTGAATTTTTTTAATATTTTTTTCGGAATTTCCTTGCCCGGGTCGAGTATGAACAGAATTCGGGACTAAAATTTTAATTTCACTTTTTCGACCTATGTCATCCCGTTTTGGCTAGAAATAATGCCGAGAAGTTGTTTTATAATTTTTTGAATTTTTTTACTATTTTTTTCGGAATTTTCTTGCCCGGGTCGAGCATGAACGGAATTTAGGACTAAAATTTTGTTTTCTCTTTTTCGGCATATTTCATCCCGTTTTTGCTAAAAAAAAGGTCGGGAAAAAGTTTTACAATTTTTTCAATTTTTTTACTATGTTTGCTGGAATTTTTTTTCCCGGGTCGAGTATGAACGGAATTCGGGACTAAATTTTTTTTTTTCTCTTTTTCGGCATATCTCGTCCCGTTTTTGCTAAAAGTAATGCTGAGATGAGGTTTTATAATTTTTTGAATTTTTTTACTATTTTTTCGGAATTTTTTTTCCCGGGTCGAGTATGAACGGAATTCGGGACTAAAATTTTGATTTCACTTTTTTGGCCTATCTCATCCCGTTTTGGCTAAAAATAATGCCTAGAAGAGGTTTCAAAATTTTTTTGAATTTTTTTACTATTTTTTTGGGAATTTTCTTGCCCGGGTCGAGTATGAACGGAATTCGGGACTTAAATTTTGTTTTCTCTTTTTCGGCATATCTCATCACGTTTTTCCTAAAAATAATGCCGGGAAAAGGTTTTATAATTTTTTGAATTTTTTTACTATTTTTTTCGGAGTTTTCTTGCCGGGGTCGAGTACAAACGGAATTCGGGACTAAAATTTTAATTTCACTTTTTCGACCTATGTCATCCCGTTTTGGCTAGAACTAATGCCGAGAAGTTGTTTTTTAATTTTTTGAATTTTTTTACTATTTTTTTCGGAATTTTCTTGCCCGGGTCGAGCATGAACGGAATTCGGGACTGAAATTTTGATTTCACTTTTGCAGCCTATCTCATCTCGTTTTGGCTATAAATAATGCCGGGAAGAGGTTTTATAATTTTTTGAATTTTTTTACTATTTTTTTCGGAATTTTCTTGCCCGGGTCGAGCATGAACGAAATTCAGGACTAAAATTTTGTGTTCTTTTTTTTGGCATATTTCATCCCGTTTTTGCTAATAAAAAAATGCCGGGAAAAAGTTTTACAATTTTTTCAATTTTTTTACTATGTTTTTCGGAATTTTTTTTCCCGGGTCGAGTATGAACGGAATTCGGGACTGAAATTTTGTTTGCTCTTTTTCGTTATATCTCATCCCGTTTTTGCTAAAAATAATGCCGGGATGAGGTTTTATAATTTTTTGAATTTTTTTACTATTTTTTTCGGAATTTTCTTGCCGGGGTCGAGTATGAACGGAGTTCGGGACTGAAATTTTGATTTCACTTTTTCAGCCTATCTCATCCCGTTTTGGCCAAAAATAATGCCGGGAAGAGGTTTTATAATTTTTTGAATTTTTTTACTATTTTTTTCGAAATTTTCTTGCCCGGGTCGAGTATGAACGGAATTCGGGACTAAAATTTTGATTTCACTTTTTTTGCCTATCTCATCCCGTTTTGGATAAAAATAATGCCGAGAATTTTCGGCCTATCTGATCCCGTTTTGGCTAAAAATATTGCCGGGAATAGGTTTTATAATATTTTGAATTTTTTTACTATTTTTTTTTCGGAATTTTCTTGCCCGGGTCGAGTATGAACGGAATTCGGGACTAAAATTTTGATTTCACTATTTCAGCCTATCTCATCCCGTTTTGGCTAAAAATAATGCCGGGAAGAGGTTTTATAATTTTTTGAATTTTTTTACTATTTTTTTCGAAATTTTCTTGCCCGGGTCGTGTATGAACGGAATTCGGGACTAAAATTTGGATTTCACATTTTTGGCCTATCTCATCCCGTTTTGGCTAAAAATAATGCCGAGAAGAGGTTACAAAATTTTTTGAATTTTTTTACTATTTTTTTCGGAATTTTCTTGCCCGGGTAGAGTATGAACGGAATTAGGGACTAAAATTTTGTTTTCTCTTTTTCGGCATATTTCAACCCGTTTTTGCTAAAAATACTGCCGGGAAGAGGTTTTACAATTTTTTGAATTTTTTTACTAATTTTTTGGAATTTTTATTCCGGGTCGAGTATGAACGGAATTCGGGACTAAAATTTTGTTTTCACTTTTTTGGCCTATCTCATCCCGTTATGGCTAAAAATAATGCCGAGAAGAGGTTTTATAATTTTTTGAATTTTTTTACTATTTCTTTCGGAATTTTCTTACCCGGGTCGAGTATGAACGGAATTCGGAACTAAAATTTTGTTTTCTTTTTTTGGTATATCTCATCCCGTTTTTGCTAAAAATAATGCCGGGAAGAGGTTTTATAATTTTTTGAAATTTTTTAATATTTTTTTCGGAATTTTCTTGCCCGGGTCGAGTATGAACGGAATTCGGGACTAAAATTTTGTTTTCACTTTTTTGGACTATCTCATCCCGTTACGGCTAAAAATAATGCCGGGAAGGGGTTTTATAATTTTTTGAATTTTTTTACTATTTTTTTCGGAATTTTCTTGCCCGGGTCGAGTATGAACGGAATTCGGGACTAAAATTTTGTTTCCACTTTTTTGGCCTATGTCATCCCGTTTTGGCGAAAAATAGTCCCGGGAAGAGGTTTTATAATTTTTTGAAATTTTTTTATATTTTTTTCGGAATTTTCTTGCCCGGGTCGAGTATGAACGGAATTCGGGACTAAAATTTTGATTTCACTTTTTTGGCCTATCTCATTCCGTTTTGGCTAGAAATAATGCCGAGAAGAGGTTTCAAAATTTTTTTGAATTTTTTTACTATTTTTTTCGGAATTTTCTTGCCCGGGTAGAGTATGAACGGAATTCGGGACTAAAATTTTGTTTTCTCTTTTTCGGCAAATTTCAACCCGTTTTTGCTAAAAATATTGCCGGGAAGTGGTTTTATAATTTTTTGAATTTTTTTACTAATTTTTTCGGAATTTTTATTCCCGGGTCGGTTATGAACGGAATTCGGGACTAAAATTTTGTTTTCACTTTTTTGGCCTATCTCATCCCGTTATGACTAAAAATAATGCCAAGAAGAGGTTTTATAATTTTTTGAATTTTTTTACTATTTCTTTCGGAATTTTCTTACCCGGGTCGAGTATGAACGGAATTCGGAACTAAAATTTTGTTTTCTTTTTTTCGGTATATCTCATCCCGTTTTTGCTAAAAATAATGCCGGGATTAGGTTTTATAATTTTTTGAATTTTTTTACTATTTTTTTCGGAATTTTTTTTCCCGGGTCGAGTATGAACGGAATTCGGGACTAAAATTTTGTTTCCACTTTTTTGGCCTATCTCATCCCGTTTTGGCTAAAAATAGTCCCGGGAAGAGGTTTTATTTTTTTGAAATTTTTTAATATTTTTTTCGGAATTTTCTTGCCCGGTTCGAGTATGAACGAAATTCGGGACTAAAATTTTGTTTTCACTTTTTTGGACTATCTCATCCCGTTATGGCTAAAAATAATGCCGGGAAGAGGTTTTATAATTTTTTGAATTTTTTTACTATTTTTTTCGGAATTTTCTTGCCCGGGTCGAGTATGAACGGAATTCGGGACTAAAATTTTGTTTCCACTTTTTTGGCCTATGTACCTCCGTTTTGGCTAAAATAGTCCCGGGAAGAAGGTTTTAATAATTTTTGAAATTTTTTTCATAGTTTTTTTTCGGAAATTTTCTTGCCCGGGTCGAGCATGAACGGATCGGCGACTGAAATTTTGATCATTCACTTTGCGCCTATTCATCTCGTTTGGCTATAAATAATACCAGGGAAGAGGTTATAACTTTTTTTGATTTTTTTACTATTTTTTTCGGAATTTTCTTGCCCGGGTCGAGCATGAACGAAATTCAGGACTAAAATTTTGTGTTCTTTTTTTTGGCATATTTCATCCCGTTTTTGCTAATAAAAAAATGCCGGGAAAAAGTTTTACAATTTTTTCAATTTTTTTACTATGTTTTTCGGAATTTTTTTTCCCGGGTCGAGTATGAACGGAATTCGGGACTGAAATTTTGTTTGCTCTTTTTCGTTATATCTCATCCCGTTTTTGCTAAAAATAATGCCGGGAAGAGGTTTTATAATTTTTTGAATTTTTTTACTATTTTTTTCGGAATTTTCTTGCCGGGGTCGAGTATGAACGGAGTTCGGGACAGAAATTTTGATTTCACTTTTTCAGCCTATCTCATCCCGTTTTGGCCAAAAATAATGCCGGGAAGAGGTTTTATAATTTTTTGAATTTTATTACTATTTTTTTCGAAATTTTCTTGCCCGGGTCGAGTATGAACGGAATTCGGGACTAAAATTTTGATTTCACTTTTTTTGCCTATCTCATCCCGTTTTGGATAAAAATAACGCCGAGAATTTTCGGCCTATCTGATCCCGTTTTGGCTAAAAATATTGCCGGGAATAGGTTTTATAATATTTTGAATTTTTTTACTATTTTTTTTTCGGAATTTTCTTGCCCGGGTCGAGTATGAACGGAATTCGGGACTAAAATTTTGATTTCACTATTTCAGCCTATCTCATCCCGTTTTGGCTAAAAATAATGCCGGGAAGAGGTTTTATAATTTTTTGAATTTTTTTACTATTTTTTTCGAAATTTTCTTGCCCGGGTCGAGTATGAACGGAATTCTGGACTAAAATTTTGATTTCACTTTTTTGGCCTATCTCATCCCGTTTTGGCTAAAAACAATGCCGAGAAGAGGTTACAAAATTTTTTGAATTTTTTTACTATTTTTTTCGGAATTTTCTTGCCCGGGTAGAGTATGAACGGAATTAGGGACTAAAATTTTGTTTTCTCTTTTTCGGCATATTTCATCCCGATTTTGCTAAAAATACTGTCGGGAAGAGGTTTTACAATTTTTTGAATTTTTTTTCTTTGGAATTTTTATTCCCGGGTCGAGTATGAACGGAATTCGGGACTAAAATTTTGTTTTCACTTTT
>NW_022155223.1:0-14552 GCF_001633185.2 Quercus lobata | reverse complement strand
ATCTCATCCCGTTTGGCTAAAAATAATGCCGGGAAGAGGTTTAATAATTTTTTGAATTTTTTTACTATTTTTTTCGGAATTTTCTCGCTCGGGTCGAGTATGAACTGAATTTGGGACTAAAATTTTGTTTTCACTTTTTTGGCCCATCTCATCCCATTTTGGCTAAAAATAATGACGGGAAGAGGTTTAATAATTCTTTGAATTTTTTTACTATTTTTTTCGGAATTTTCTTAAGGGGGTCGAGTGTGAACGGAATTCAGGACTAAAATTTTGTTTTCTCTTTTTCGGCCTATCTCATCCAGTTTTGGCTAAAAATATTAACGGGAAGATGTTTTATAAATTTTTGAATTCTTTTACTGTTTTTTTCAGAATTTTCTTGCCCGTCGAGTACGAACGGAATTCGGGACTAAAATTTTGTTTTCTCTTTTTCGACCTATCTCATCCCGTTTTAGCACGAAATAATGCCGGGAATAGGTTTTATAATTTTTTGAATTATTTTACTATTTTTTTCGAAATTTTCTTTCCCGGGTCGAGTATGAATAGAATTCGGGACTAAAATTTTGTTTTCTCTTTTTCGGCCTATCTCATCCCGTTTTGCCTAAAAATAAAGCCGGGAAGAGGTTTTATAATTTTTTGAATTTTTTTACTATTTTTTTCGGAATTTTCTTGCCCGGGTCGAGTATGAACGGAATTCGGGACTGCAATTTTGTTTTCTCTTTTTCGGCCTAGCTCATCCCGTTTTGGCTAAAAATAAAGCCGGGAAGAGGTTTTATAATTTTTTGAATTTTTTTACTATTTTTTTCGGAATTTTCTTGCCCGGGTCGAGAATGCATAGAATTCGGGACTAAAATTTTGTTTTCTCTTTTTCGGCCTATCTCGTCCCGTTTTGGTTGAAAATACTGTCGGGATGAGGTTTTATAATTTTTTGAATTTATTAACTATTTTTTTCGGAATTTTCTTGCCCGGGTCGAGTATGAACGGAATTCGGGACTAAAATTTTGTTTTAACTTTTTCGGCCTATATCATACCGATTTGGCTAGAAATAATGCCGGGAAGAAGTTTTCCAATTTTTAGAATTTTTTTACAATTTTTTTCGGAATTTTCTCGCCCGGGTCGGGTACGAACGGAATTCGGGACTAAAATTTTTTTTTCACTTTTTTGCCCTATCTCATCCCGTTTTGGCTAAAAATAATGCAGGGAAGAGGTTTAATAATTTTTTGAATTTTTTTACTATATTTTTCGGAATTCTCTTGCCCGGGTCGAGTGTGAACGGAATTCGGGACTAAAATATTGTTTTCTCTTTTTCGGCCTATCTCGTCCAATTTTTCCTGAAAATGTTGCCGGGAAAAGGTTTTATAATTTTCTGAATTTATTTACTATATTTTTCGGAATTTTCTTGCCCGGGTCGAGTGTGAACGGAATTCGGGACTAAAATATTGTTTTCTCTTTTTCGGCCTATCTCATCCAGTTTTGGCTAAAAATATTACCGGGAAAGGTTTTATAATTTTTTGACTTTATTTACTATTTTTTTCGGAATTTTCTTGCCTGGGTCAAGTATGAACGGAATTCGGGACTAAAATTTTGTTTTCACTTTTTCGGCCTATCTCATCCCGTTTTTGCTAGAAATAATGCCGAGAAGATGTTTTCTAATTTTTTGAATTTTTTTACTGTTTTTTTCGGAATTTTCTCGCCCGGGTCGGCTATGAACGGAATTCGGGACTAAAATTTTGTTTTCACTTTTTTAGCCTATCTCTTCCCGTTTTGGTTATAAATAATGCTGGGAAGAGGTTTAATAATTTTTTGTACTTTTTCACTACTTTTTTTCGGAATTTTCTTGCCCGGGTCGAGTGTGAACGGAATTCGGGACTAAAATTTTGTTTTCTCATTTACAGCCTATCTCATCCAGTTTTGGCTAAAAATATTAGCGGGAAGAGGTTTTATAAATTTTTGAATTCTTTTACTATTTTTTTCGGAATTTTCTTTCCGGGGTCGAGTATGAATGGAATTCGGGACTAAAATTTTGTTTTCTCTTTTCGGCCTATCTCATCCCGTTTTGGCAAAAAATAAAGCCGGGAAGAGGTTTTATAATTTTTTGAATTTTTTTACAATTTTTTTCGGAATTTTCTTGCCCGGGTCTAGTATGAACGGAATTCCGGACTGAAATTTTGTTTTCTCTTTTTCGGCCTATCTCGTCCCATTTTGGCTGAAAATATTGCCGGGAATAGGTTTTATAATTTTCTGAATTTATTTACTATTTTTTTCGGAATTTTCTTGCCCGGGTCGAGTATGAACGGAATTTGGGACTAAAATTTTGTTTTCACTTTTTCGGCCTATATCATCCCATTTTGGCTAAAAATAATGCCGGGATGAAATTTTCTAATTTTTTGAATTTTTTTACTATTTTTTTCGGAATTTTCTCGCCCGTGTCGGGTATGAACGGAATTCGGGAAGAAAATTTTGTTTTCACTTTATTGGCCTATCTCATTCTGTTTTGGCTAAAAATAATGCCGGGAAGAGGTTTAATAATTTTTTGAATTTTTTTACTATATTTTTCGGGATTCTCTTGCCTGGGTCGAGTGTGAACGGAATTCGGGACTAAAATATTGTTTTCTCTTTTTCGGCCTATCTCGTCCCATTTTTCCTGAAAATGTTGCCGGGAAAAGGTTTTATAATTTTCTGAATTTATTTACTATTTTTTTCGGAATTTTCTTGCCCGGGTCGAGTGTGAACGGAATTCCGGACTAAAATATTGTTTTCTCTTTTTCGGTCAATCTCATCCAGTTTTGGCTAAAAATATTACCGGGAAAGGTTTTATAATTTTTTGAATTTATTTACTATTTTTTTCGGAATTTTCTTGCCTGGGTCAAGTATGAACGGAATTCGGGACTAAAATTTTGTTTTCACTTTTTCGGCCTATCTCATCCCGTTTTTGCTAGAAATAATGCCGAGAAGATGTTTTCTAATTTTTTGAATTTTTTTACTCTTTTTTTCGGAATTTTCTCGCCCGGGTCGGCTATGAACGGAATTCGGGACTAAAATTTTGTTTTCACTTTTTTAGCCTATCTATTCCCGTTTTGGTTATAAATAATGCTGGGAAGAGGTTTAATAATTTTTTGTACTTTTTCACTACTTTTTTTCGGAATTTTCTTGCCCGGGTCGAGTGTGAACGGAATTCGAGACTAAAATTTTGTTTTCTCATTTACAGCCTATCTCATCCAGTTTTGGCTAAAAATATTAGCGGGAAGAGGTTTTATAAATTTTTGAATTCTTTTACTATTTTTTTCGGAATTTTCTTTCCCGGGTCGAGTATGAATGGAATTCGGGACTAAAATTTTGTTTTCTCTTTTTCGGCCGATCTCATCCCGTTTTGGCAAAAAATAAAGCCGGGAAGAGGTTTTATAATTTTTTGAATTTTTTTACTATTTTTTTCGGAATTTTCTTGCCTGGGTCGAGTATGAACGGAATTCCGGACTGAAATTTTGTTTTCTCTTTTTCGGCCTATCTCGTCCCATTTTGGCTGAAAATATTGCCGGGAATAGGTTTTATAATTTTCTGAATTTATTTACTATTTTTTTTCGGAATTTTCTTGCCCGGGTCGAGTATGAACGGAATTTGGGACTAAAATTTTGTTTTCACTTTTTCGGCCTATATCATCCCATTTTGGCTAAAAATAATGCCGGGAAGAAGTTTTCTAATTTTTTGAATTTTTTTACTATTTTTTTCGGAATTTTCTCGCCCGTGTCGGGTATGAACGGAATTCGGGAAGAAAATTTTTTTTTCACTTTTTTGGCCTATCTCATCCTGTTTTGGCTAAAAATAATGCCGGGAAGAGGTTTAATAATTTTTTGAATTTTTTACTATATTTTTCGGAATTCTCTAGACCGGGTAAAGTGTGAACGGAATTCGGGACTAAAATATTGTTTTCTCTTTTTCGGCCTATCTCGTCCCATTTGCTGAAAAATATGCCGGGAATTGTTTTATAATTTCGGAATTTATTTACTATTTTTTCGGAATTTTATTGCCCGGTGATATGAACGGAATTCGGGACTAAACTTTGTTTCACTTTTTCCGTCAATATATCCCATTTTGCTAAATAATAATGCGAAAGAAAGTTTTCAATTTTTTGAATTGTTATATTTTTCGGAATTTTCCGCCCGGGGTCGGTATGAACGGAATTCGCGGACTTAATTTTGGTTTCACTTTTCTTGGCCTATCTCATCCCGTTTTGGCAAAAATAATGCCGAGAAGAGGTTTAATAATTTTTTGAATTTTTTTACTACTTTTTTTCGGAATTTTCTTGTCCGGGTCGAGTGTGAACGGAATTCAGGACTAAAATTTTGTTTTCTCTTTTTCGGCCTATCTCATCCAGTTTTGGCTAAAAATATTACCGGGAAGAGGTTTTATAAATTTTTGAATTCTTTTACTATTTTTTTCGGAATTTTCTTGCCCGGGTCGAGTACGAACGGAATTCGGGATTAAAATTTCGTTTTCTCTTTTTCGACCTATCTCATCCCGTTTCAGCTCGAAATAATGCCGAGAAGCGGTTTTATAATTTTTTGAATTATTTTACTATTTTTTTCGGAATCTTCTTGCCCGAGTAGAGTATGAACGGAATTCGGGACTAAAATTTTGTTTTCTCTTTTTCGGCCAATCTCATCCCGTTTTGGCCAAAAATATTGCCGGGAAGTGGTTTTATAATTTTTTGAATTTTTTTACTATTTTTTTCGGAATTTTCCCGCCTGGGGTCGAGTACAAACGGAATTCGGGACTAAAATTTTGTTTTCACTTTTTCGGCCTATCTCATCCTGTTTCGGCTAAAAATAACGCCGGGAAGAGGTTTAAAAATTTTTTGAATTTTTTTACTATTTTTTTTGGAATTTTCTTGCCCGTGTCATGTATGAACGGAATTCGGGACTAAAATTTCGTTTTCTCTTTTTTGGCCTATCTCATCCCGTTTTGGCTAAAAATAATGCCGGGAAGAGGTTTAATAATTTTTTGAATTTTTTTCCTATTTTTTTCGGAATTTTCTCGCTCGGGTCGAGTATGAACTGAATTCGGGACTAAAATTTTGTTTTCACTTTTTTGGCCTATCTCATCCCGTTTTGGCTAAAAATAATGCCGAGAAGAGGTTTAATAATTTTTTGAATTTTTTTACTACTTTTTTTCGGAATTTTCTTACGGGGGTCGAGTGTGAACAGAATTCGGGACTAAAATTTTGTTTTCTCTTTTTCGGCCTATCTCATCCAGTTTTGGCTAAAAATATTACCGGGAAGAGGTTTTATAAATTTTTGAATTCTTTTACTATTTTTTTTGGAATTTTCTTGCCCGTCGAGTACGAACGGAATTCGAGATTAAAATTTTGTTTTCTCTTTTTCGACCTATCTCATCCCGTTTTAGCTCGAAATAATGCCGGGAATAGGTTTTATAATTTTTTGAATTATTTTACTATTTTTTTCGGAATTTTCTTCCCCGGGTCGAGTATGAATAGAATTCGGGACTAAAATTTTGTTTTCTCTTTATCGGCCAATCTCATCCCGTTTTGGCCAAAAATATTGCTGGGAAGTGGTTTTATAATTTTTTGAATTTTTTTACTATTTTTTTCGGAATTTTCTTGCCCGGGTCGAGTATGAACGGAATTCGGGACTGAAATTTTGTTTTCTCTTTTTCGGCCTATCTCATCCCGTTTTGGCTAAAAATAAAGCCGGGAAGAGGTTTTATAATTTTTTGAATTTTTTTACTATTTTTTTCGGAATTTTCTTGCCCGGGTCGAGAATGCACAGAATTCGGGACGAAAATTTTGTTTTCTCTTTTTCGGCCTATCTCGTCCTGTTTTGATTGAAAATATTGCCGGGAAGAGGTTTTATAATTTTTTGAATTTATTAACTATTTTTTTCGGAATTTTCTTGCCCGGGTCGAGTATGAACGGAATTCGGGACTAAAATTTTGTTTTCACTTTTTCGGCCTATATCATACCGATTTGGCTAGAAATAATGCCGGGAAGAAGTTTTCTAATTTTTAGAATTTTTTTACAATTTTTTTCGGAATTTTCTCGCCCGGGTCGGGTACGAACGGAATTCGGGACTAAATTTTTTTTTTCACTTTTTTGGCCTATCTCATCCCGTTTTGGCTAAAAATAATGCCGGGAAGAGGTTTAATAATTTTTTGAATTTTTTTACTATATTTATATTTTTCGGAATTCTCTTGCCCGGGTCGAGTGTGAACGGAATTCGGGACTAAAATATTGTTTTCTCTTTTTAGGCCTATCTCGTCCCATTTTTCCTGAAAATGTTGCCGGGAAAAGGTTTTATAATTTTCTGAATTTATTTACTATTTTTTTCGGAATTTTCTTGCCCGGGGCGAGTGTGAACGGAATTCGGGACTAAAATATTGTTTTCTCTTTTTCGGCCTATCTCATCCAGTTTTGGCTAAAAATATTGCCGGGAAAGGTTTTATAATTTTTTGAATTTATTTACTATTTTTTTCGGAATTTTCTTGCCTGGGTCAAGTATGAACGGAATTCGGGACTAAAATTTTGTTTTCACTTTTTCGGCCTATCTCATCCCGTTTTTGCTAGAAATAATGCAGGGAAGATGTTTTCTAATTTTTTGAATTTTTTTACTGTTTTTTTCGGAATTTTCTCGCCCGGGTCGGCTATGAACGGAATTCGGATAAAATTTGTTTTCAATTTTTTAGCCTAGTCTCTTCCGTTTTGGTTATAAATAAATGCTAGGACAGAGTTATAATTTTTTGTAGCTTTTCACTACTTTTTTTTCGGAAATTTCTTGCCGCGGGTCGAGTGTGAACGGAATTCCCGGGAACAAAATTTCGTTTTCTCATTTACAAGCTATCTCATCCAGCTTTTGCTAAAAAATATTAGCGGAAGCGGGTTTAATAAATTTTTGGAATTCTTTTACTGTTTTTTCGGAATTTTTCTTTCCGGCGTCTTAGTATGAATGGAAATTCGGGACTAAAATTTTGTTTTTCCCTTTTTCGCCTATCGTCATCCCCGTTTTGGCAAAAATAAAGCGGGAAGAGGTTTTATAATTTTTTGGAATTTTTTTTTACTATTTTTTTTTCGGATTTTCTCGCCGAGTCGGGTATGAAGGCGGAATTCGGGACTAAATTTTGGTTTTCCTTTTTTTTGGCCTATCTCATCCGTTTTTGGCTAAAATAATGCCGAGAAGAGCGTTTAAATTTTTGGGATTTGTTTTACTACTTTTTTTCAATTCTTGTCCGGGTCGAGGTGAACGGAATTCAGGACTAAATTTTGTTTCTCTTTTTCGCCTATCTCATCCAGTTTTGGCTAAAAATATTAACCGGGTAGAGGTTTTATAAATTTTTGAATTCTTTTACTATTTTTTTCGGAATTTTCTTGCCCGGGTCGAGTACGAACGGAATTCGGAATTAAAATTTTGTTTTCTCTTTTTCGACCTATCTCATCCCGTTTCAGCTCGAAATAATGCCGGGAAGCGGTTTTATAATTTTTTGAATTATTTTACAATTTTTTTCGGAATCTTCTTGCCCGAGTAGAGTATGAACGGAATTCGGGACTAAAATTTGTTTTCTCTTTTTCGGCCAATCTCATCCCGTTTTGGCCAAAAATATTGCCGGGAAGTGGTTTTATAATTTTTTGAATTTTTTTACTATTTTTTTCGGAATTTTCTCGCCTGGGGTCGAGTACGAACGGAATTCGGGACTAAAATTTTGTTTTCACTTTTTCGGCCTATCTCATCCTGTTTCGGCTAAAAATAACGCCGGGAAGAGGTTTAATAATTTTTTGAATTTTTTTACTATTTTTTTTGGAATTTTCTTGCCCGTGTCATGTATGAACAGAATTCGGGACTAAAATTTCGTTTTCTCTTTTTTGGCCTATCTCATCCAATTTTGGCTAAAAATAATGCCGGGAAGAGGTTTAATAATTTTTTGAATTTTTTTACTATTTTTTTCGGAATTTTCTCGCTCGGGTCGAGTATGAACTGAATTCGGGGCTAAAATTTTGTTTTCACTTTTTTGGCCCATCTCATCCCATTTTGGCTAAAAATAATGCCGGGAAGAGGTTTAATAATTTTTTGAATTTTTTTACTATATTTTTCGGAATTTTCTTGCCCGGGTCGAGTGTGAACGGAATTCGGGACTAAAATATTTTTTTCTCTTTTTCGGCCTATATCATCCAGTTTTGGCTGAAAATATTACCGGGAAAAGGTTTTATAATTTTTGGAATTTATTTACTATTTTTTTCGGAATTTTCTTGCCCGGGTCAAGTATGAACAGAATTTGGGACTAAAATTTTGTTTTCACTTTTTCGGCCTATATCATCCCGTTTTGGCTAGAAATAATGCCGGGAAGAAGTTTTCTAATTTTTTGAATTTTTTTACTATTTTTTTCGGAATTTTCTCGCCCGGGTCGGCTATGAACGGAATTCGGGACTAAAATTTTGTTTTCACTTTTTTGGCCTATCTCATCCCCTTTTGGTTAAAAATAATGCCGGGAAGAGGTTTAATAATTTTTTGAATTTTTTTACTATATTTTTCGGAATTCTCTAGACCGGGTAAAGTGTGAACGGAATTCGGGACTAAAATATTGTTTTCTCTTTTTCGGCCTATCTCGTCCCATTTTGGCTGAAAATATTGCCGGGAAGAGGTTTTATAATTTTCTGAATTTATTCACTATTTTATTCGGAATTTTATTGCCCGGGTCGAGTATGAACGGAATTCGGGACTAAAATTTTGTTTTCACTTTTTCGGCCTATATCATCCCATTTTGGCTAAAAATAATGCTGGGAAGAAGTTTTCTAATTTTTTGAATTTTTTTACTATTTTTTTCGGAATTTTCTCGCCCGGGTCGGGTATGAACGGAATTCGGGACTAAAATTTTGTTTTCACTTTTTTGGCCTATCGCATCCCGTTTTGGCTAAAAATAATGCCGAGAAGAGGTTTTATAATTTTTTGAATTTTTTTACTACTTTTTTTCCGAATTTTCTTGTCCGGGTCGAGTGTGAACGGAATTCAGGACTAAAATTTTGTTTTCTCTTTTTCGGCCTATCTCATCTAGTTTTGGCTAAAAATATTACCGGGAAGAGGTTTTATAAATTTTTGAATTCTTTTACTATTTTTTTCGGAATTTTCTTGCCCGGGTCGAGTACGAACGGAATTCGGGATTAAAATTTAGTTTTCTCTTTTTCGACCTATCTCATCCCGTTTCAGCTCGAAATAATGCCGGGAAGCGGTTTTATAATTTTTTGAATTATTTTACTATTTTTTTCGGAATCTTCTTGCCCGAGTAGAGTATGAACGGAATTCGGGACTAAAACTTTGTTTTCTCTTTTTTGGCCAATCTCATCCCGTTTTGGCCAAGAATATTGCCGGGAAGTGGTTTTATAATTTTTTGAATTTTTTTACTATTTTTTTCGGAATTTTCTCGCCTGGGGTCGAGTACGAACGGAATTCGGGTCTAAAATTTTGTTTTCACTTTTTCGGCCTATCTCATCCTGTTTCGGCTAAAAATAACGCCGGGAAGAGGTTTAATAATTTTTTGAATTTTTTTACTATTTTTTTTGGAATTTTCTTGCCCGTGTCATGTATGAACGGAATTCGGGACTAAAATTTCGTTTTCTCTTTTTTGGCCTATCTCATCCCGTTTTGGCTAAAAATAATGCCGGGAAGAGGTTTAATAATTTTTTGAATTTTTTTACTATTTTTTTCGGAATTTTCTCGCTCGGGTCGAGTATGAACTGAATTCGGGAATAAAATTTTGTTTTCACTTTTTTGGCCTATCTCATCCCGTTTTGGCTAAAAATAATGCCGAGAAGAGGTTTAATAATTTTTTGAATTTTTTTACTACTTTTTTTCGGAATTTTCTTACGGGGGTCGAGTGTGAACGGAATTCGGGACTAAAATTTTGTTTTCTCTTTTTCGGCCTATCTCATCCAGTTTTGGCTAAAAATATTACCGGGAAGAGGTTTTATAAATTTTTGAATTCTTTTACTATTTTTTTTGGAATTTTCTTGCCCGTCGAGTACGAACGGAATTCGAGATTAAAATTTTGTTTTCTCTTTTTCGACCTATCTCATCCCGTTTTAGCTCGAAATAATGCCGGGAATAGATTTTATAATTTTTTGAATTATTTTACTATTTTTTTCGGAATTTTCTTTCTTGGGTCGAGTATGAATAGAATTCGGGACTAAAATTTTGTTTTCTCTTTTTCGGCCAATCTCATCCCGTTTTGGCCAAAAATATTGCCGGGAAGTGGTTTTATAATTTTTTGAATTTTTTTCCTATTTTTTTCGGAATTTTCTTGCCCGGGGTCGAGTATGAACGGAATTCGGGACTAAAATTTTGTTTTCTCTTTTTCGGCCTATCTCATCCCGTTTTCGCTAAAAATAAAGCCGGGAAGAGGTTTTATAATTTTTTGAATTTTTTTACTATTTTTTTCGGAATTTTCTTGCCCAGGTCGACAATGCACAGAATTCGGGACTAAAATTTTGTTTTCTCTTTTTCGGCCTATCTCGTCCTGTTTTGATTGAAAATATTGCCGGGAAGACGTTTAATAATTTTTTGAATTTATTAACTATTTTTTTCGGAATTTTCTTGCCCGGGTCGAGTATGAACGGAATTCGGGACTAAAATTTTGTTTTCACTTTTTCGGCCTATATCATACCGATTTGGCTAGAAATAATGCCGGGAAGAAGTTTTCTAATTTTTAGAATTTTTTTACAATTTTTTTCGGAATTTTCTCGCCCGGGTCGGGTACGAACGGAATTCGGGACTAAAATGTTTTTTTCACTTTTTTGGCCTATCTCATCCCGTTTTGGCTAAAAATAATGCCGGGAAGAGGTTTAATAATTTTTTGAATTTTTTTACTATATTTTTCGGAATTCTCTTGCCCGGGTCGAGTGTGAACGGAATTCGGGACTAAAATATTGTTTTCTCTTTTTCGGCCTATCTCGTCCCATTTTTCCTGAAAATGTTGCCGGGAAAAGGTTTTATAATTTTCTGAATTTATTTACTATTTTTTTCGAAATTTTCTTGCCCGGGTCGAGTGTGAACGGAATTCGGGACTAAAATATTGTTTTCTCTTTTTCGGCCTATCTCGTCCCATTTTTCCTGAAAATGTTGCCGGGAAAGTTTTATAATTTTCTGAATTTAGTTTACATTTTTTTTCGAAATTTTCTTGCCCGGGTTCGAGTGGAACGGATTCGGACTAAAATATTGTTTTCTCATTTACAGCCTATCTCATCCAGTTTTGGCTAAAAATATTAGCGGGAAGAGGTTTTATAATTTTTTGAATTCTTTTACTATTTTTTTCGGAATTTTCTTTCCCGGGTCTAGTATGAATGGAATTCGGGACTAAAATTTTGTTTTCTCTTTTTCAGCCTATCTCATCCCGTTTTGGCAAAAAATAAAGCCGGGAAGAGGTTTTATAATTTTTTGAATTTTTTTACTATTTTTTTCGGAATTTTCTCGCCCGGGTCGGGTATGAACGGAATTCGGGACTAAAATTTTGTTTTCACTTTTTTGGCCTATCTCATCCCGTTTTGGCTAAAAATAATGCCGAGAAGAGGTTTAATAATTTTTTGAATTTTTTTACTACTTTTTTTCGAAATTTTCTTGTCCGGGTCGAGTGTGAACGGAATTCAGGACTAAAATTTTGTTTTCTCTTTTTCGGCCTATCTCATCCAGTTTTGGCTAAAAATATTACCGGGAAGAGGTTTTATAAATTTTTGAATTCATTTACTATTTTTTTCGGAATTTTCTTGCCCGGGTCGATTACGAACGGAATTCGGGATTAAAATTTAGTTTTCTCTTTTTCGACCTATCTCATCCCGTTTCAGCTCGAAATAATGCCGGGAAGCGGTTTTTATAATTTTTTGATTATTTTAACTAATTTTTTTCGGCAATCTCTAGCCGAAGTAAAGTATGAACGGATTCCGGGACTAAACCAACTTTGTTTTCTCTTTTTTGGCCAATCCCATCCGTTTGGCCAAAATAATTGCCGGAAGTGGTTTATAATTTTTTGGAATTTTTTTTAACCTATTTTTTTTCGGAATTTTTCTCGCCTGGTGGTCGAGTACGACGGAATTCGGGTCTAAAATTTTGTTTTTACTTTTTCGGCTAATCTCATCCTGTTTTTTCGGCAAAAATAACGCCGGGACGGAAGGTTTTATAATTTTTTGAATTTTTTTACTATTTTTTTCGGAATTTTCTTGACCGGGTTGTGTATAAACGGAATTCTGGACTAAAATTTTGTTTTCTCTTTTTCGGCCCATCTCGTCCCGTTTTGGCTAAAAATAATGTCGGGAAGAGGTTTTATAATTTTTTGAATTTTTTTACTATTTTTTTCTGAATTTTGTTTCCCGGGTCTAGTATGAACGGAATTCGGGACTAAAATTTTGTGGTCACTTTGTCGGCCAATCTCATCCCTTTTTGGGTAAAAATAATGCCGGAAGGAGGTTTTATAATTTTTTGAATTTTTTACTACTTTTTTTTCGGAATTTTCTTACGGGGGTCGAGTGTGAACGGAATTCGGGACTAAAATTTTGTTTTCTCTTTTTCGGCCTATCTCATCCAGTTTTGGCTAAAAATATTACCGGGAAGAGGTTTTATAAATTTTTGAATTCTTTTACTATTTTTTTTGGAATTTTCTTGCCCGTCGAGTACGAACGGAATTCGAGATTAAAATTTTGTTTTCTCTTTTTCGACCTATCTCATCCCGTTTTAGCTCGAAATAATGCCGGGAATAGGTTTTATAATTTTTTGAATTATTTTACTATTTTTTTCGGAATTTTCTTTCCCGGGTCGAGTATGAATAGAATTCGGGACTAAAATTTTGTTTTCTCTTTTTCGGCCAATCTCATCCCGTTTTGGTCAAAAATATTGCTGGGAAGTGGTTTTATAATTTTTTGAATTTTTTTACTATTTTTTTCGGAATTTTCTTGCCCGGGTCGAGTATGAACGGAATTCGGAACTGAAATTTTGTTTTCTCTTTTTCGGCCTATCTCATCCCGTTTTGGCTAAAAATAAAGCCGGGAAGAGGTTTTATAATTTTTTGAATTTTTTTACTATTTTTTTCGGAATTTTCTTGCCCGGGTCGAGACTGCACAGAATTCGTGACTAAAATTTTGTTTTCTCTTTTTCGGCCTATCTCGTCCTGTTTTGATTGAAAATATTGCCGGGAAGAGGTTTTATAATTTTTTGAATTTATTAACTATTTTTTTCGGAATTTTCTTGCCCGGTCGAGTATGAACGGAAATTCGGGACTAAAATGTTTTTCACTTTTTCGGCCTATATCATACCGATTTGGCTAGAAATAATGCCGGGACGAAGTTTTCCAATTTTTAGAATTTTTTTACAATTTTTTTCGGAATTTTCTCGCCCGGGTCGGGTATGAATGGAATTCGGGACTAAAATTTTTTCTCACTTTTTTGGCCTATCTCATCCCGTTTTGGCTAAAAATAATGCCGGGAAGAGGTTTAATAATTTTTTGAATTTTTTTACTATATTTTTCGGAATTCTCTTGCCCGGGTCGAGTGTGAACGGAATTCGGGACTAAAATATTGTTTTCTCTTTTTCGGCCTATCTCGTCCCATTTTTCCTGAAAATGTTGCCGGGAAAAGGTTTTATAATTTTCTGAATTTATTTACTATTTTTTTCGAAATTTTCTTGCCCGGGTCGAGTGTGAACGGAATTCGGGACTAAAATATTGTTTTCTCTTTTTCGGCCTATCTCATCCAGTTTTGGCTAAAAATATTACCGGGAAAGGTTTTATAATTTTTTGACTTTATTTACTATTTTTTTCGGAATTTTCTTGCCTGGGTCAAGTATGAACAGAATTCGGGACTAAAATTATGTTTTCACTTTTTCGGCCTATCTCATCCCGTTTTTGCTAGAAATAATGCCGAGAAGATGTTTTCTAATTTTTTAAATTTTTTTACTCTTTTTTTCGGAATTTTCTCGCCCAGGTCGGCTATGAACGGAATTCGGGACTAAAATTTTGTTTTCACTTTTTTAGCCTATCGCTTCCCGTTTTGGTTATAAATAATGCTAGGAAGAGGTTTAATAATTTTTTGTACTATTTCACTACTTTTTTTCGGAATTTTCTTGCCCGGGTCGAGTGTGAACGGAATTCGGGACTAAAATTTCGTTTTCTCATTTACAGCCTATCTCATCCAGTTTTGGCTAAAAATATTAGCGGGAAGAGGTTTTATAAATTTTTGAATTCTTTTACTATTTTTTTCGGAATTTTCTTTCCCGGGTCTAGTATGAATGGAATTCGGGACTAAAATTTTGTTTTCTGTTTTTCAGCCTATCTCATCCCGTTTTGGCAAAAAATAAAGCCGGGAAGAGGTTTTATAATTTTTTGAATTTTTTTACTATTTTTTTCGGAATTTTCTCGCCCGGGTCGGGTATGAACGGAATTCGGGACTAAAATTTTGTTTTCACTTTTTTGGCCTATCTCATCCCGTTTTGGCTAAAAATAATGCCGAGAAGAGGTTTAATAATTTTTTGAATTTTTTTACTACTTTTTTTCGAAATTTTCTTGTCCGGGTCGAGTGT
>NW_022155222.1:0-14641 GCF_001633185.2 Quercus lobata | reverse complement strand
AAAAAATAGAAAAAAAATTCAAAAAATTATAAAACCTCTTCCCGGCTTTATTTTTAGCCAAAACGGTAATAAGATAGGCCGAAAAAGAGAAAACAAAATTTCAGTCCCGAATTCCGTTCATACTCGACCCGGGCAAGAAAATTCCGAAGAAAAGAGTAAAAAAATTCCAAAAATTATAAAACCTCTTCCCGGCTTTATTTATAGCCAAAACGGGATGAGATAGGCCGAAAAAGAGAAAACAAAATTTCAGTCCCGAATTCCGTTCATACTCGACCCGGCCAAGAAAATTCCGAAAAAAATAGTAAAAAAATTCAAAAAAATTATAAAACCTTCATTTTCTTCTCGGCACTATTTTTAGCCAAAACGGGATGAGGATAGGCCAAAAAAAGAGAAACACAAAATTTTAGGTCCCGAATTCCGTTCATATTCGACTCCGAGGCATGAAAAAATTCCTAACAAAAATTAGTAAAAAAATTCAAAAAATTGATAAAACCTCTTCCCGGAAATATTTGTCAAACCAAAACGGGACGAAGATAGGCGCAAAAAAAGAGAAAACAAATTAGTCCCCGAATTCCGTTCATTCTCGACTCGCAAGAAAAATTCCGAAAAAAAATAGTTAAAAAATTCGAAAAAATTATTAAAACTTCTTTCCCGGCAATTTCTAGCCAAAACAGAGGTGACGTATAGGCCTGAAAAGTGATGAAAAACAAAATTTTAGTCGCCGAATTCCGTTCATACTTGACCAGGAGAGAAAAATTTCCGAAAAAAATAGTAAAATTAAATTCCAAAAAATTAAAAAAAAACTTCCGGTAATATTTTTAGCCAAAACAGGATGAGATAGGCCGAAAAAGAGAAAACAATATTTTAGTCCCGAATTCAGTTCACACTCGACCCGGGCACGAAAATGTCGAAAAATATAGTAAAAAAATTCAAAAAATTATTAAACCTCTTCTCGGCATTATTTTTAGCCAAAACGGGAGGAGATAGGCCAAAAAAGAGAAAACAAAATTTTAGTCCCGAATTCCGTTCATACTCGACCCGGGCAAGAAAATTCCGAAAGAAATAGTAAAAAAATTCAAAAAATTATAAAACCTCTTCCCGGCAATATTTTGAACCAAAACGGGACGAGATAGGAACAAAAAGAGAAAACAAAATTTTAGTCCCGAATTCCGTTCATTCTCGACCCGGGCAAGAAAATTCCGAAACAAATAGTAAAAAAATTCAAAAAATTATAAAACCTCTTCCCGGCTTTATTTTTAGCCAAAACGGGAATAAGATAGGCCGAAAAAGGGAAAACAAAATTTCAGTCCCGAATTCCGTTCATACTCGGACCCGGGCAAGAAAATTCCAAAAAATAGTAAAAAAATTTCAAAAAATTAGAAAACTTCTTCCCGGGCATATATTTCTGAGCAAAAAACGGTGATGATATAGGCCGAAAAAAATTTGAAAACAAAAATTTTAGGTCCCGAATTCCGTTTCAGTACTCCGAACCCGGCCAAAAAATTCCGGAAAAATAGTAAATAAATTCAAAAAATTATAAAACCTCTTCCCGGCAATATTTTAAACCAAAACGGGACGAGATAGGCCCAAAAAGAGAAAACAAAATTTTAGTCCCGAATTCCGTTCATTCTCGACCCGGGCAAGAAAATTTCGAAAAAAATAGTAAAAAAATTCAAAAAATTATAAAACCTCTTCCCCGCTTTATTTTTAGCCAAAACGGTAATAAGATAGGCCGAAAAAGAGAAAACAAAATTTCAGTCCCGAATTCCGTTCATACTCGACCCGGGCAAGAAAATTCCGAAGAAAAGAGTAAAAAAATTCCAAAAATTATAAAACCTCTTCCCGGCTTTATTTTTAGGCAAAACGGGATGAGATAGGCCAAAAAAGGGAAAACAAAATTTTAGCCCCGAATTCCGTTCATAGCCGACCCGGGCGAGAAAATTCCGAAAAAAATAATAAAAAAATTCAAAAAATTAGAAAACTTCTTCCCGGCATTATTTCTAGCAAAAACAGGGTGATATAGGCCGAAAAAGTGAAAACAAAATTTTAGTCCCGAATTCCGTTCATACTTGACCCAGGAGAGAAAGTTCCGAAAAAAATAGTAAATAAATTCAAAAAATTATAAAACCTTTCCCGGTAATATTTTTAGCCAAAACTGGGTGAGGTAGGCCGAAAAAGAGAAAACAATATTTTAGTCCCGAATTCCGTTCACACTCGACCCCGGCACGAAAATTTCGAAAAATATTGTAAAAAAATTCAAAAAATTATAAAACCTCTTCTCGGCATTATTTTTAGCCAAAACGGGAGGAGATAGGCCAAAAAAGAGAAAACAAAATTTTAGTCCCGAATTCCGTTCACACTCGACCCGGGCAAGAAAATTCCGAAAAAAATAGTAAAAAAATTCAAAAAATTATAAAACCTCATCCTGGCAATATTTTCAACCAAAACGGGACGAGATAGGGCCAAAAAGAGAAAACAAAATTTTAGTCCCGAATTCCGTTCATTCTCGACCCGGGCAAGAAAATTCCGAAAAAAATAGTAAAAAAATTCAAAAAATTATAAAACCTCTTCCCGGCTTTATTTTTAGCAGAAACGGGAATGAGATAGGCCGAAAAAGAGAAAACAAAATTTCAGTCCCGAATTCTGTTCATACTCGACCCGGGCAAGAAAATTCCGAAAAAAATAGTAAAAAAATTCAAAAAATTATAAAACCTCTTCCCGGCTTTATTTTTAGCCAAAACGGGAATGCGATAGGCCGAAAAAGAGAAAACAAAATCTCAGTCCCGAATTCCGTTCATACTCGACCCGGGCAAGAAAATTCCGAAAAAAATAGTAAAAAAATTCAAAAAATTAGAAAACTTCTTCCCGGCATTATTTCTAGCAAAAACGGGATGATATAGGCCGAAAAAGTGAAAACAAAATTTTAGTCCCGAATTCCGTTCATACTCGACCCGGCCAAGAAAATTCCGAAAAAAATAGTAAATAAAATTCAAAAAATTATAAAACCTCTTCCCGGCAATATTTTCAACCAAAACGGAACGAGATAGGCCCAAAAAGAGAAAACAAAATTTTAGTCCCGAATTCCGTTCATTCTCGACCCGGGCAAGAAAATTTCGAAAAAAATAGTAAAAAAATTCAAAAAATTATAAAACCTCTTCCCGGCTTTATTTTTAGCCAAAACGGTAATAAGATAGGCCGAAAAAGAGAAAACAAAATTTCAGTTCCGAATTCCGTTCATACTCGACCCGGGCAAGAAAATTCCGAAGAAAAGAGTAAAAAAATTCAAAAAATTATAAAACCTCTTCCCGGCTTTATTTTTAGCCAAAACGGTAATAAGATAGGCCGAAAAAGAGAAAACAAAATTTCAGTCCCCAATTCCGTTCATACTCGACCCGGGCAAGAAAATTCCGAAGAAAAGAGTAAAAAAATTCCAAAAATTATAAAACCTCTTCCCGGCTTTATTTATAGCCAAAACGGGATGAGATAGGCCGAAAAAGAGAAAACAAAATTTCAGTCCCGAATTCCGTTCATACTCGACCCGGCCAAGAAAATTCCGAAAAAAATAGTAAAAAAATTCAAAAAATTATAAAACCTCTTCCCGGCTTTATTTCTAGGCAAAATGGGGATGAGATAGGTCGAAAAAGAGAAAACAAAATTTTAGTCCCAATTCCGTCCGTACTCGACCCGGGCAAGAAAATTTCGAAAAAAATAGTAAAAGAATTCAAAAATTTATAAAACCTCTTCCCGTTAATATTTTTAGCCAAAACTGGATGAGATTGGCCGAAAAGGGGAAAACAATATTTTAGTCCCGAATTCCGTTCACACTCGACCCGGGCACGAAAATTTCAAAAATATAGTAAAAAAATTCAAAAAATTATTAAACCTCTTCTCGGCACTATTTTTAGCCAAAACGGGATGAGATAGGCCAAAAAAGAGAAAACAAAATTTTAGTCCCGAATTCCGTTCATACTCGACCCGGGCATGAAAATTCCTAAAAAAATAGTAAAAAAATTCAAAAAATTATAAAACCTCTTCCCGGAAATATTTTCAACCAAAACGGGACGAGATAGGCGCAAAAAGAGAAAACAAAATTTTAGTCCCGAATTCCGTTCATTCTCGACTCGGGCAAGAAAATTCCGAAAAAAATAGTTAAAAAGTTCAAAAAATTATAAAACTTCATCCCGGCATTATTTCTAGCAAAAACAGGGTGATATAGGCTGAAAAAGTGAAAACAAAATTTTAGTCCCGAATTCCGTTCATACTTGACCCAGGAGAGAAAATTCCGAAAAAAATAGTAAATAAATTCAAAAAATTAAAAAAACCTTTCCCGGTAATATTCTTAGCCAAAACTGGATGAGATAGGCCGAAAAAGAGAAAACAATATTTTAGTCCCGAATTCAGTTCACACTCGACCCGGGCACGAAAATTTCGAAAAATATAGTAAAAAAATTCAAAAAATTATTAAATCTCTTCTCGGCATTATTTTTAGCCAAAACGGGAGGAGATAGGCCAAAAAAGAGAAAACAAAATTTTAGTCCCGAATTCCGTTCATACTCGACCCGGGCAAGAAAATTCCGAAAGAAATAGTAAAAAAATTCAAAAAATTATAAAACCTCTTCCCGGCAATATTTTGAACCAAAACGGGACGAGATAGGGCCAAAAAGAGAAAACAAAATTTTAGTCCCGAATTCCGTTCATTCTCGACCCGGGCACGAAAATGTCGAAAAATATAGTAAAAAAATTCAAAAAATTATTAAACCTCTTCTCGGCATTATTTTTAGCCAAAACAGGAGGAGATAGGCCAAAAAAGAGAAAACAAAATTTTAGTCCCGAATTCCGTTCATACTCGACCCGGGCGAAGAAAATTCCAAAATTAGTAAAAAAATTCAAAAAATTAGAAAACCTTCTTCCCGCTATTTCTTAGCAAAAACGGATAATTAGCCGAAAAAAATTGAAAAACAAATTTTGTTTTTCCCCGAATTCCGTTCATACTCGGACCGGCCAAGACAATTCCGAAAAAAATAGTAAATTAAATCAAAAAAAATTATAAAAACTCTTCCCGGCAATATTTTCAACCAAAAACGGGACGAGATAGGCCCAAAAAAGAGAAAACAAAATTTTTAGTCCCGAATTCGTTCATCTCGACCCGGCAAGAAAATTTCGAAAAAAATAGAAAAAAAATTCAAAAAATTATAAAACCTCTTCCCGGCTTTATTTTTAGCCAAAACGGTAATAAGATAGGCCGAAAAAGAGAAAACAAAATTTCAGTCCCGAATTCCGTTCATACTCGACCCGGGCAAGAAAATTCCGAAGAAAAGAGTAAAAAAATTCCAAAAATTATAAAACCTCTTCCCGGCTTTATTTTTAGGCAAAACGGGATGAGATAGGCCAAAAAAGGGAAAACAAAATTTTAGCCCCGAATTCCGTTCATAGCCGACCCGGGCGAGAAAATTCCGAAAAAAATAATAAAAAAATTCAAAAAATTAGAAAACTTCTTCCCGGCATTATTTCTAGCAAAAACAGGGTGATATAGGCCGAAAAAGTGAAAACAAAATTTTAGTCCCGAATTCCGTTCATACTTGACCCAGGAGAGAAAGTTCCGAAAAAAATAGTAAATAAATTCAAAAAATTATAAAACCTTTCCCGGTAATATTTTTAGCCAAAACTGGGTGAGGTAGGCCGAAAAAGAGAAAACAATATTTTAGTCCCGAATTCCGTTCACACTCGACCCCGGCACGAAAATTTCGAAAAATATTGTAAAAAAATTCAAAAAATTATAAAACCTCTTCTCGGCATTATTTTTAGCCAAAACGGGAGGAGATAGGCCAAAAAAGAGAAAACAAAATTTTAGTCCCGAATTCCGTTCACACTCGACCCGGGCAAGAAAATTCCGAAAAAAATAGTAAAAAAATTCAAAAAATTATAAAACCTCATCCCGGCAATATTTTCAACCAAAACGGGACGAGATAGGGCCAAAAAGAGAAAACAAAATTTTAGTCCCGAATTCCGTTCATTCTCGACCCGGGCAAGAAAATTCCGAAAAAAATAGTAAAAAAATTCAAAAAATTATAAAACCTCTTCCCGGCTTTATTTTTAGCAGAAACGGGAATGAGATAGGCCGAAAAAGAGAAAACAAAATTTCAGTCCCGAATTCTGTTCATACTCGACCCGGGCAAGAAAATTCCGAAAAAAATAGTAAAAAAATTCAAAAAATTATAAAACCTCTTCCCGGCTTTATTTTTAGCCAAAACGGGAATGCGATAGGCCGAAAAAGAGAAAACAAAATCTCAGTCCCGAATTCCGTTCATACTCGACCCGGGCAAGAAAATTCCGAAAAAAATAGTAAAAAAAATCAAAAAATTAGAAAACTTCTTCCCGGCATTATTTCTAGCAAAAACGGGATGATATAGGCCGAAAAAGTGAAAACAAAATTTTAGTCCCGAATTCCGTTCACACTCGACCCGGCCAAGAAAATTCCGAAAAAAATAGTAAAAATTCAAAAAATTATAAAACCTCTTCCCGGCAATATTTTCAACCAAAACGGAACGAGATAGGCCCAAAAAGAGAAAACAAAATTTTAGTCCCGAGAATTCCGAATTCGTCTTCTCGACCCGGGCAAGAAAATTTCGAAAAAAATAGTAAAAAAATTCAAAAAATTATAAAACCTCTTCCCGGCTTTATTTTTAGCCAAAACGGTAATAAGATAGGCCGAAAAAGAGAAAACAAAATTTCAGTCCCGAATTCCGTTCATACTCGACCCGGGCAAGAAAATTCCGAAGAAAAGAGTAAAAAAATTCCAAAAATTATAAAACCTCTTCCCGGCTTTATTTATAGCCAAAACGGGATGAGATAGGCCGAAAAAGAGAAAACAAAATTTCAGTCCCGAATTCCGTTCATACTCGACCCGGCCAAGAAAATTCCGAAAAAAATAGTAAAAAAATTCAAAAAATTATAAAACCTCTTCCCGGCTTTATTTCTAGGCAAAATGGGGATGAGATAGGTCGAAAAAGAGAAAACAAAATTTTAGTCCCAATTCCGTCCGTACTCGACCCGGGCAAGAAAATTTCGAAAAAAATAGTAAAAGAATTCAAAAATTTATAAAACCTCTTCCCGTTAATATTTTTAGCCAAAACTGGATGAGATTGGCCGAAAAGGGGAAAACAATATTTTAGTCCCGAATTCCGTTCACACTCGACCCGGGCACGAAAATTTCAAAAATATAGTAAAAAAATTCAAAAAATTATTAAACCTCTTCTCGGCACTATTTTTAGCCAAAACGGGATGAGATAGGCCAAAAAAGAGAAAACAAAATTTTAGTCCCGAATTCCGTTCATACTCGACCCGGGCATGAAAATTCCTAAAAAAATAGTAAAAAAATTCAAAAAATTATAAAACCTCTTCCCGGAAATATTTTCAACCAAAACGGGACGAGATAGGCGCAAAAAGAGAAAACAAAATTTTAGTCCCGAATTCCGTTCATTCTCGACTCGGGCAAGAAAATTCCGAAAAAAATAGTTAAAAAATTCAAAAAATTATAAAACTTCTTCCCGGCATTATTTCTAGCAAAAACAGGGTGATATAGGCTGAAAAAGTGAAAACAAAATTTTAGTCCCGAATTCCGTTCATACTTGACCCAGGAGAGAAAATTCCGAAAAAAATAGTAAATAAATTCAAAAAATTAAAAAAACCTTTCCCGGTAATATTTTTAGCCAAAACTGGATGAGATAGGCCGAAAAAGAGAAAACAATATTTTAGTCCCGAATTCAGTTCACACTCGACCCGGGCACGAAAATGTCGAAAAATATAGTAAAAAAATTCAAAAAATTATTAAACCTCTTCTCGGCATTATTTTTAGCCAAAACGGGAGGAGATAGGCCAAAAAAGAGAAAACAAAATTTTAGTCCCGAATTCCGTTCATACTCGACCCGGGCAAGAAAATTCCGAAAGAAATAGTAAAAAAATTCAAAAAATTATAAAACCTCTTCCCGGCAATATTTTGAACCAAAACGGGACGAGATAGGAACAAAAAGAGAAAACAAAATTTTAGTCCCGAATTCCGTTCATTCTCGACCCGGGCAAGAAAATTCCGAAACAAATAGTAAAAAAATTCAAAAAATTATAAAACCTCTTCCCGGCTTTATTTTTAGCCAAAACGGGAATAAGATAGGCCGAAAAAGGGAAAACAAAATTTCAGTCCCGAATTCCGTTCATACTCGACCCGGGCAAGAAAATTCCGAAGAAAAGAGTAAAAAAATTCCAAAAATTATAAAACCTCTTCCCGGCTTTATTTTTAGGCGAAACGGGATGAGATAGGCCGAAAAAGAGAAAACAAAATTTTAGTCCCGAATTCTATTCATACTCGAACCGGGAAAGAAAATTCCGAAAAAATAGTAAAATAAATTCAAAAAATTATAAAACCTCTTCCCGGCAATATTTTCAACCAAAAACGAAAAAAAAAAAAAAAAAGAAAAAAACGAGATAGGCCCAAAAGAGAAAACAAATTTTAGTCCCGAATTCCGTTCATTCTCCGACCCGGGCAAGAAATTTCGAAAAGAAATAGTAAAAAATTCAAAAATTATAAAACCTATTCCGGCTATTATTTTTGCAAAGGTAATAAGATAGCCGAAAAAGTAGATACAATTTCAAGTCCCGAATTTCCGTTCATACTCGACCCGGGCAAGAAAATTCCGAAAAAAAGAGTAAAAAAATTCCAAAAATTATAAAACCTCTTCCCGGCTTTATTTTTAGGCAAAACGGGATGAGATAGGCCAAAAAAGGGAAAACAAAATTTTAGCCCCGAATTCCGTTCATAGCCGACCCGGGCGAGAAAATTCCGAAAAAAATAATAAAAAAATTCAAAAAATTAGAAAACTTCTTCCCGGCATTATTTCAAGCTAAAACGGGATGAGATAGGTCGAAAAAGAGAAAACAAAATTTTAGTCCCAATTCCGTCCGTACTCGACCCGGGCAAGAAAATTTCGAAAAAAATAGTAAAAGAATTCAAAAATTTATAAAACCTCTTCCCGTTAATATTTTTAGCCAAAACTGGATGAGATAGGCCGAAAAGGGGAAAACAATATTTTAGTCCCGAATTCCGTTCACACTCGACCCGGGCACGAAAATTTCAAAAATATAGTAAAAAAATTCAAAAAATTATTAAACCTCTTCTCGGCACTATTTTTAGCCAAAACGGGAGGAGATAGGCCAAAAAAGGAAAACAAAATTTTAGTCCCGAATTCCGTTCACACTCGACCCGGGCAAGAAAATTCCGAAAAAAATAGTAAAAAAATTCAAAAAATTATAAAACCTCATCCCGGCAATATTTTCATTTTTAGTCCCGAATTCCGTTCATTCTCGACCCGGGCAAGAAAATTCCGAAAAAAATAGTAAAAAATTCAAAAATTATAAAACCTCTTCCCGGCCAAAACGGAATGAGATAGGCCGAAAAAGAGAAAACAAAATTTCAGTCCCGAATTCTGTTCATACTCGACCCGGGCAAGAAAATTCCGAAAAAAATAGTAAAAAAATTCAAAAAATTATAAAACCTCTTCCCGGCTTTATTTTTAGCCAAAACGGGAATGCGATAGGCCGAAAAAGAGAAAACAAAATCTCAGTCCCGAATTCCGTTCATACTCGACCCGGGCAAGAAAATTCCGAAAAAAATAGTAAAAAAATTCAAAAAATTAGAAAACTTCTTCCCGGCATTATTTCTAGCAAAAACGGGATGATATAGGCCGAAAAAGTGAAAACAAAATTTTAGTCCCGAATTCCGTTCATACTCGACCCGGCCAAGAAAATTCCGAAAAAAATAGTAAATAAATTCAAAAAATTATAAAACCTCTTCCCGGCAATATTTTCAACCAAAACGGAACGAGATAGGCCCAAAAAGAGAAAACAAAATTTTAGTCCCGAATTCCGTTCATTCTCGACCCGGGAAGAAAATTTCGAAAAAAATAGTAAAAAAATTCAAAAAATTATAAAACCTCTTCCCGGCTTTATTTTTAGCCAAAACGGTAATAAGATAGGCCGAAAAAGAGAAAACAAAATTTCAGTCCCGAATTCCGTTTATACTCGACCCGGGCAAGAAAATTCCGAAGAAAAGAGTAAAAAAATTCCAAAAATTATAAAACCTCTTCCCGGCTTTATTTATAGCCAAAACGGGATGAGATAGGCCAAAAAAGAGAAAACAAAATTTCAGTCCCGAATTGCGTTCATACTCGACCCGGCCAAGAAAATTCCGAAAAAAATAGTAAAAAAATTCAAAAAATTATAAAACCTCGTCCCGGCTTTATTTTTAGGCAAAATGGGGATGAGATAGGCCGAAAAAGAGAAAACAAAATTTTAGTCCCGAATTCTATTCATACTCGACCCGGGAAAGAAAATTCCGAAAAAAATAGTAAAAGAATCAAAAAATTATAAAACTCTTCCCGCTTTATATACGGTATGAGAATAAGGCGAAAAAAGAGAAAACAAAAATTTCAGTCCGAATTTCGTTCATACTCGACCCGGACAAGAAAATTCTGAAAAAAATAGTAAAAAAATTCAAAAAATTAAATAAAACCTCTACCCGGCTTTATTTTTAGCCAAAACGGGATGAGATAGGCCGAAAAAGAGAAAACAAAATTTCAGTCCCGAATTCCGTTCATACTCGACCAGGGCAAGAAAATTCCGAAAAAAATAGTAAAAGAATTCAAAAAATTATAAAACCTCTTCCCGGCTTTATTTTTAGCCAAAACGGTAATGAAATAGGCCGAAAAAAAGAAAACAAAATTTCAGTCCCGAATTCCGTTCACATTCGACCCGGGCAAGAAAATTCTGAAAAAAATAGTAAAAAAATTCCAGAAATTATAAAACCTCTTCCCGGCTTTATTTTCAGCCAAAACGGGATGAGATAGGCCGAAAAAGAGAAACCAAAATTTCAGTCCCGAATTCCGTTCATACTCGACCCGAATAAGAAAATTCCGAAAAAATCGTAAAAAATTCAAAAAATTATAAAACTCTTCTCGCTTATTTTTAGGCCAAAACGGGATGAGAATAGGCCCGAAAAAGAGAAAACAAAAATTTTAGTACCGGATTCTATTCATTACTCGCCCGGAGGGAATTACGAAAAAAAATAGTTACAAATAATTCCAAAAATTATAAACCTATTCCCGACATATTTTCGAAGCTAAAACGGGATGAGACAGGTCGAAAAAGAGAAACAAAATTTTAGTGCCCGAATTCCCGTTCATCCGACCCGGCAAGAAAATTCCCAAAAAAAATAAGTAAAATAAATTAAAAAATTATAAACCCTCTTCCGGCAATATTTTCAACCAAAACGGGACGAGATAGGCCCAAAAAGAGAAAACAAAATTTTAGTCCCGAATTCCGTTCATTCTCGACTCGGGCAAGAAAATTCCTAAAAAAATAGTAAAAAAATTCGAAAAATTATAAAACCTCTTCCCGGCTTTATTTTTAGGCAAAACGGGGATGAGATAGGCCGAAAAAGAGAAAACAAAATTTTAGTCCCGAATTCTATTCATACTCGACCCGGAAAAGAAAATTCCGAAAAAAATAGTAAGATAATTCCAAAAATTATAAAACCTATTCCCGGCATTATTTCAAGCTAAAACGGGATGAGATAGGTCGAAAAAGAGAAAACAAAATTTTAGTCCCAATTCCGTCCGTACTCGACCCGGGCAAGAAAATTTCGAAAAAAATAGTAAAAGAATTCAAAAATTTATAAAACCTCTTCCCGTTAATATTTTTAGCCAAAACTGGATGAGATTGGCCGAAAAGGGGAAAACAATATTTTAGTCCCGAATTCCGTTCACACTCGACCCGGGCACGAAAATTTCAAAAATATAGTAAAAAAATTCAAAAACTTATTAAACCTCTTCTCGGCACTATTTTTAGCCAAAACGGGATGAGATAGGCCAAAAAAGAGAAAACAAAATTTTAGTCCCGAATTCCGTTCATACTCGACCCGGGCATGAAAATTCAGAAAAAAATAGTAAAAAAATTCAAAAAATTATAAAACCTCTTCCCGGAAATATTTTCAACCAAAACGGGACGAGATAGGCCCAAAAAGAGAAAACAAAATTTTAGTCCCGAATTCCGTTCATTCTCGACTCGGGCAAGAAAATTCCGAAAAAAATAGTAAAAAAATTCAAAAAATTATAAAACTTCTTCCCGGCATTATTTCTAGCAAAAACAGGGTGATATAGTCTGAAAAAGTGAAAACAAAATTTTAGTCCCGAATTCCGTTCATACTTGACCCAGGAGAGAAAATTCCGAAAAAAATAGTAAATAAATTCAAAAAATTAAAAAAACCTTTCCCGGTAATATTTTTAGCCAAAACTGGATGAGATAGGCCGAAAAAGAGAAAACAATATTTTAGTCCCGAATTCAGTTCACACTCGACCCGGGCACGAAAATTTCGAAAAATATAGTAAAAAAATTCAAAAAATTATAAAACCTCTTCCCGGCTTTATTTTTAGCCAAAACGGGAATGAGATAGGCCGAAAAAGAGAAAACAAAATTTCAGTCCCGAATTCTGTTCATACTCGACCCGGGCAAGAAAATTCCGAAAAAAATAGTAAAAAAATTCAAAAAATTATAAAACCTCTTCCCGGCTTTATTTTTAGCCAAAACGGGAATGCGATAGGCCGAAAAAGAGAAAACAAAACTCAGTCCCGAATTCCGTTCATACTCGACCCGGGCAAGAAAATTCCGAAAAAAATAGTAAAAAAATTCAAAAAATTAGAAAACTTCTTCCCGGCATTATTTCTAGCAAAAACGGGATGATATAGGCCGAAAAAGTGAAAACAAAATTTTAGTCCCGAATTCCGTTCATACTCGACCCGTCCAAGAAAATTCCGAAAAAAATAGTAAATAAATTCAAAAAATTATAAAACCTCTTCCCGGCTTTATTTTTCAACCAAAACGGGACGAGATAGGCCGAAAAAGAGAAAACAAAATTTTAGTCCCGAATTCTATTCATACTCGACCCGGGCAAGAAAATTCCGAAAAAAATAGTAAAAAAATTCAAAAAATTATAAAACCTCTTCCCGGCTTTATTTTTAGCCAAAACGGTAATGAGATAGGCCGAAAAAGAGAAAACAAAATTTCAGTCCCGAATTCCGTTCATACTCGACCCGGGCAAGAAAATTCCGAAAAAAATAGTAAAAAAATTCAAAAAATTATAAAACCTCTTCCCGGCTTATTTATAGCCAAAACGGGATGAGATAGGCCGAAAAAGAGAAAACAAAATTTTCAGTCCCGAATTCCGTTCATACTCGACCCCGGAAAGAAAATTCCGAAAAAAATAGTAAAAAAATTCAAAAAATTATAAAACTCTTCCCGGCTTTATTTTTAGCAAAATGGGGAATGAGATAGGCCGAAAAAGAGAAAACAAAATTTTAGTCCCGAATTCCGTTCATACTCGACCCGGGCAAGAAAATTCCAAAAAAATAGTAAAAAAAATTCAAAAAATTATAAAACCTCTTCCCGGCATTATTTTCTAGCCAAAACGGGTGAGATAGGCCGAAAAAGAGAAAACAAAATTTTAGTCCCGAATTCCGTTCATTCTCGACCCGGGCAAGAAAATTCCGAAAAAAATAGTAAAAAAATTCAAAAAATTATAAAACCTCTTCCCGGCTTTATTTTTAGCCAAAACGGGATGAGATAGGCCGAAAAAGAGAAAACAAATTTTAGTCCCGAATTCCGTTCATTCTCGACCCGGGAAAAAAAATTCCGAAAAAAATAGTAAAAAAATTCAAAAATTGTAAAACCTATTCCGGCATTATTTTTAGCAAAACGGGATGAGATAGGCCGAAAAAGAGAAAACAAAATTTCAGTCCCGAATTCCGTTCATACTCGACCCGGGCAAGAAAATTCCGAAAAAAAGAGTAAAAAAAAATTCCAAAAATTATAAAACCTCTTCCCGGCTTTATTTTTAGGCAAAATGGGGATGAGATAGGCCGAAAAAGAGAAAACAAAATTTTAGTCCCGAATTCTATTCATACTCGACCCGGGAAAGAAAATTCCGAAAAAAATAGTAAAAGAATTCAAAAAATTATAAAACCTCTTCCCGGCTTTATTTTTAGCCAAATCGGTAATGAGATAGGCCGAAAAAGAGAAAACAAAATTTCAGTCCCGAATTCCGTTCATACTCAACCCGGGCAAGAAAATTCTGAAAAAAATAGTAAAAAAATTCCAAAAATTATAAAACCTCTTCCCGGCTTTATTTTTAGCCAAAACGGGATGAGATAGGCCGAAAAAGAGAAACCAAAATTTCAGTCCCGAATTCCGTTCATACTCGACCCGAATAAGAAAATTCCGAAAAAAATAGAAAAAAAATTCAAAAAATTATAAAACCTCTTCCCGGCTTTATTTTTAGGCAAAACGGGATGAGATAGGCCGAAAAAGAGAAAACAGTCCCGAATTCCGTTCATACTCGACCCGGGCAAGAAAATTCCGAAAAAAATAGTAAAAAAATTCAAAAAATTATAAATCCTCTTCCCGGCTTTATTTTTAGGCAAAACGGGGATATAGGCGAAAAAAGAGAAAACAAAATATTTTAGTACGATTCTATTCATACTCGACCCGGGAAAGGAATTCCTGAAAAAATCAGTAAAATAAATTCCAAAAAATTATAAAA
>NW_022155220.1:11035-14775 GCF_001633185.2 Quercus lobata | reverse complement strand
ACTAAAATTTTGTTTTCACTTTTTTGACCTATATCATCCCGTTTTGGCTAAAAATAATGCCGGGAAGAGGTTTTACAATTTTTTGAATTTTTTTACTATTTTTTTCGGAATTTTCTTGCCCGGGTCTAGTATGAACGGAAATCGGGACTAAAATTTTGATTTCACTTTTTTCACCCATATCATCCCGTTTTGGGTAAAAATAATGCTGGGAAGACGTTTTATAATTTTTTGAATTTTTTTACTATTTTTTCCGGAATTTTCTTTTCCGGGTCGAGTATGAACGGAACTCGGGACTAAAATTTGGTTTTCACTTTTTTGACCTATATCATCCCGTTTTGGCGAAAAATAAGGCCGGGAAGAGGTTTTATGTAATTTCTTTTGAATTTTCTACGATTTTTCGGAATTTTCTTACCGGGCAGTGCGAACGGAGATCGGGACTAAAATTTTGATTTCAGTTTTTGTCCACCTATAATCATCCCGTGTTTGGCTAAAAAATAATGCTGCGAAGTGGTTTTATAATTTTTTTGAATTTGTTTTCGTATCTTTTTTTCGGAATTTTCTTTTCCGGGTCGAGTATGAACGGAAATCGGGACTAAAATTTGGTTTTCACTTTTTTAACCTATATCATCCCGTTTTGGCGAAAAATAAGGCCGGGAAGAGGTTTTCTAATTTTTTGAATTTTTCTACTATTTTTTTCGGAATTTTCTTACCCGGGTCTAGTATGAACGGAGATCGGGACTAAAATTTTGATTTCAGTTTTTTCACCTATATCATCCCGTTTTGGCTAAAAATAATGCTGCGAAGTGGTTTTATAATTTTTTGAATTTTTTTACTATCTTTTTTCGGAATTTTCATTCCCGGGTCGAGTATGAACGGAAATCGGGACTAAAATTTTGATTTCACTTTTTTCACCTATATCATCCCGTTTTGGCTAAAAATAATGCCGGGAAGAGGTTTTACAATTTTTTGAATTTTTTTACTATTTTTTTCAGAATTTTCTTGCCCGGGTCTAGTATGAACGGAAATCGGGACTAAAATTTTGATTTCACTTTTTTCGCCTATATCATCCCGTTTTGGCTAAAAATAATGCTGGGAAGAGGTTTTATAATTTTTTGAATTTTTTTACTATTTTTTTCGGAATTTTCTTTCCCGGGTCGAGTATGAACGGAAATCGGGACTAAAATTTGGTTTTCACTTTTTTGAACTATATCATCCCGTTTTGGCTGAAAATAATGCTGCGAAGAGGTTTTATAATTGTTTGAATTTTTTTACTATTTTTTTCGGAATTTTCATTCCCGGGTCGAGTATGAACGGAAATCGGGACTAAAATTTTGTTTTCACTTTTTTGACCTATATCATCCCGTTTTGGCTAAAAATAATGCCGTGAAGAGGTTTTACAATTTTTTGAATTTTTTAAATATTTTTTCGGAGGTTTGTTTCCCGGGTCGAGTATGAACGGAAATCGGGACTAAAATTTTGATTTCACCTTTTTCACATATATCATCCCGATTTGGCTAAAAATAATGCTGCGAAGTGGTTTTATAATTTTTAGAATTTTTTTACTATTTTTTTCGGAATTTTCATTCCCGGGTCGAGTATGAACGGAAATTGGGACTAAAATTTTGTTTTCACTTTTTTGACCTATATCATCCCGTTTTGGCTAAAAATAATGCCGGGAAGAGGTTTTACAATTTTTTGAATTTTTTTACTATTTTTTTCGGAATTTTCTTGCCCGGGTCTAGTATGAACGGAAATCGGGACTAAAGTTTTGATTTCACTTTTTTCACCTATATCATCCCGTTTTGGCTAAAAATAATGCTGGGAAGAGGTTTTATAATTTTTTGAATTTTTTTACTATTTTTTTCGGAATTTTCTTTTCCGGGTCGAGTATGAACGGAACTCGGGACTAAAATTTGGTTTTCACTTTTTTGACCTATATCATCCCGTTTTGGCGAAAAATAAGGCCGGGAAGAGGTTTTATAATTTTTTGAATTTTTCTACGATTTTTTTCGGAATTTTCTTACCCGGGTCTAGTGCGAACGGAGATCGGGACTAAAATTTTGATTTCAGTTTTTTCACCTATATCATCCCGTTTTGGCTAAAAATAATGCTGCGAAGTGGTTTTATAATTTTTTGAATTTTTTTACTATCTTTTTTCGGAATTTTCATTCCCGGGTCGAGTATGAACAGAAATCGGGACTAAAATTTTGTTTTCACTTTTTTGACCTATATCATCCCGTTTTGGCTAAAAATAATGCCGGGAAGATGTTTTATAATTGTTTGAATTTTTTTACTATTTTTTTCGGAATTTTCATTCCCGGGTCGAGTATGAGCGGAAATCGGGACTAAAATTTTGTTTTCACTTTTTTCACCTATATCATCCCGTTTTGGCTAAAAATAATGCTGGGAAGAGGTTTTATAATTTTTTGAATTTTTTTACTATTTTTTTCGGAATTTTCTTGCCCGGGTCTAGTATGAACGGAAATCGGGACGAAAATTTTGATTTCACTTTTTTCACCTATATCATCCCGTTTTGGCTAAAAATAATGCTGCGAAGAGGTTTTATAATTGTTTGAATTTTTTTACTATTTTTTTCGGAATTTTCATTCCCGGGTCGAGTATGAACGGAAATCGGGACTAAAATTTTGATTTCACCTTTTTCACCTATATCATCCCGTTTTGGCTAAAAATAATGCTGGAAGATCAATGTTTTATAATTTTTTGAATTTTTTGTTTATATGTTTCGGAATTTTCTTTCCCGGGTCGAGTATGACGGAAAATCAGGACTTAAAATTCGGTTTCACTTTTGTCAACACCCTATATCATCCCGTTTGGCGAAAAATAATGCCGGGAAGACGGTTTTATAAGTTTTTTGAATTTTTTCACGTATTTTTTTCGGAATTTTCTTTCCCCGTGTCGAGTATGAACGGGAAATCGGGAACTAAATTTGGTTTTCACTTTTCGACTTATATCATCCCGTTTTGGCGAAAACTAATGCCGGGAAGAGATTTTATAATTTTTTGAATTTTTTTACTATTTTTATCGGAATTTTCTTTCCCGGGTCTAGTATGAACGGAAATCGGGACTAAAATTTTGATTTCACTTTTTTCGCCTATATCATCCCGTTTTGGCTAAAAATAATGCTGCGAAGTGGCTTTTATAATTTTGAATTTTTGTACGTATTTTTTTTCGGAATTTTCATTCCCGGGTCGAGTAGTGACACGGAAATCGGGGACTAAAATTTTTGTTTCACTTTTTTGATCTATATCATCCCGTTTTGGCTAAAAATAATGCTGCGAAGAGGTTTTATAATTGTTTGAATTTTTTTACTATTTTTTTCGGAATTTTCATTCCCGGGTCGAGTATAAACGGAAATCGGGACTAAAATTTCGTTTTCACTTTTTTGACCTATATCATCCCGTTTTGGCTAAAAATAATGCCGTGAAGAGGTTTTATAATTTTTTGAATTTTTTAAATATTTTTTCGGAGGTTTCTTTCCCGGGTCGAGTATGAACGGAAATCGGGACTAAAATTTTGATTTCACCTTTTTCACCTATATCATCCCGTTTTGGCTAAAAATAATGCTGCGAAGTGGTTTTATAATTTTTAGAATTTTTTTACTATTTTTTTCGGAATTTTCATTCCCGGGTCGAGTATGAACGGAAATTGGGACTAAAATTTTGTTTTCACTTTTTTGACCTATATCCTCCCGTTTTGGCTAAAAATAATGCCGGGAAGAG
>NW_022155220.1:0-8287 GCF_001633185.2 Quercus lobata | reverse complement strand
CCGGGTCTAGTATGAACGGAAATCGGGACTAAAATTTTGATTTCACTTTTTTCGCCTATATCATCCCGTTTTGGTTAAAAATAATGCTGCGAAGTGCTTTTATAATTTTTTGAATTTTTTTACTATTTTTTTCGGAATTTTCATTCCCGGGTCGAGTATGAACGGAAATCGGGACTAAAATTTTGTTTTCACTTTTTTGACCTATATCATCCCGTTTTGGCTGAAAATAATGCTGCGAAGAGGTTTTATAATTGTTTGAATTTTTTTACTATTTTTTTCGAAATTTTCATTCCCGGGTCGAGTATGAACGGAAATCGGGACTAAAATTTTGTTTTCACTTTTTTGACCTATATCATCCCGTTTTGGCTAAAAATAATGCCGTGAAGAGGTTTTATAATTTTTTGAATTTTTTAAATATTTTTTCGGAGGTTTGTTTCCCGGGTCGAGTATGAACGGAAATCGGGACTAAAATTTTGATTTCACCTTTTTCACATATATCATCCCGATTTGGCTAAAAATAATGCTGCGAAGTGGTTTTATAATTTTTAGAATTATTTTACTATTTTTTTCGGAATTTTCATTCCCGGGTCGAGTATGAACGGAAATTGGGACTAAAATTTTGTTCACTTTTTTGACCTATATCATCCCGTTTTGGCTAAAAATAATGCCGGGAAGAGGTTTTACAATTTTTTGAATTTTTTTACTATTTTTTTCGGAATTTTCTTGCCCGGGTCTAGTATGAACGGAAATCGGGACTAAAGTTTTGATTTCACTTTTTTCACCTATATCATCCCGTTTTGGCTAAAAATAATGCTGGGAAGAGGTTTTATAATTTTTTGAATTTTTTTACTATTTTTTTCGGAATTTTCTTTTCCGGGTCGAGTATGAACGGAACTCGGGACTAAAATTTGGTTTTCACTTTTTTGACCTATATCATCCCGTTTTGGCGAAAAATAAGGCCGGGAAGAGGTTTTATAATTTTTTGAATTTTTCTACGATTTTTTTCGGAATTTTCTTACCCGGGTCTAGTGCGAACGGAGATCGGGACTAAAATTTTGATTTCAGTTTTTTCACCTATATCATCCCGTTTTGGCTAAATATAATGCTGCGAAGTGGTTTTATAATTTTTTGAATTTTTTTTCTATCTTTTTTCGGAATTTTCATTCCCGGGTCGAGTATGAACGGAAATCGGGACTAAAATTTTGTTTTCACTTTTTTGACCTATATCATCCCGTTTTGGCTAAAAATAATGCCGGGAAGATGTTTTATAATTGTTTGAATTTTTTTACTATTTTTTTCGGAATTTTCATTCCCGGGTCGAGTATGAAGCGGAAATCGGGACTAAAATTTTGTTTTCACTTTTTTCACCTATATCATCCCGTTTTGGCTAAAAATAATGCTGGGAAGAGGTTTTATAATTTTTTACGGAATTTTCTTGCCCGGGTCTAGTATGAACGGAAATCGGGACGAAAATTTTGATTTCACTTTTTTCACCTATATCATCCCGTTTTGGCTAAAAATAATGCCGGAAGAGGTTTTACAATTTTTTGAATTTTTTTACTATTTTTTTCGGAATTTTCTTGCCCGGGTCTAGTATGAACGGAAATCGGGACTAAAATTTTGATTTCACTTTTTTCACCTATATCATCCCGTTTTGGCTAAAAATAATGCTGGGAAGAGGTTTTATAATTTTTTGAATTTTTTTTCTATTATTTTCGGAATTTTCTTTCCCGGGTCGAGTATGAACGGAAATCAGGACTAAAATTCGGTTTTCACTTTTTCAACCTATATCATCCCGTTTTGGCGAAAAATAATGCCGGGAAGAGGTTTTATAATTTTTTGAATTTTTTCACTATTTTTTTCGGAATTTTCTTTCCCGTGTCGAGTATGAACGGAAATCGGGACTAAAATTTGGTTTTCACTTTTCGACTTATATCATCCCGTTTTGGCGAAAACTAATGCCGGGAAGAGATTTTATAATTTTTTGAATTTTTTTACTATTTTTTTCGGAATTTTCTTGCCCGGGTCTAGTATGAACGGAAATCGGGACTAAAATTTTGATTTCACTTTTTTCGCCTATATCATCCCGTTTTGGCTAAAAATAATGCTGCGAAGTGCTTTTATAATTTTTTGAATTTTTTTACTATTTTTTTCGGAATTTTCATTCCCGGGTCGAGTATGAACGGAAATCGGGACTAAAATTTTGTTTTCACTTTTTTGACCTATATCATCCCGTTTTGGCTGAAAATAATGCTGCGAAGAGGTTTTGTAATTGTTTGAATTTTTTTACTATTTTTTTCGGAATTTTCATTCCCGGGTCGAGTATGAACGGAAATCGGGACTAAAATTTTGTTTTCACTTTTTTGACCTATATCATCCCGTTTTGGCAAAAAATAATGCCGTGAAGAGGTTTTATAATTTTTTGAATTTTTTAAATATTTTTTCGGAGGTTTCTTTCCCGGGTCGAGTATGAACGGAAATCGGGACTAAAATTTTGATTTCACCTTTTTCACATATATCATCCCGTTTTGGCTAAAAATAATGCTGCGAAGTGGTTTTATAATTTTTAGAATTTTTTTACTATTTTTTTCGGAATTTTCATTCCGGGGTCGAGTATGAACGGAAATTGGGACTAAAATTTTGTTTTCACTTTTTTGACCTATATCATCCCGTTTTGGCTAAAAATAATGCCGGGAAGAGGTTTTACAATTTTTTGAATTTTTTTACTATTTTTTTCGGAATTTTCTTGCCCGGGTCTAGTATGAACGGAAATCGGGACTAAAATTTTGATTTCACTTTTTTCACCTATATCATCCCGTTTTGGCTAAAAATAATGCTGGGAAGAGGTTTTATAATTTTTTGAATTTTTTTACTATTTTTTTCGGAATTTTCTTTTCCGGGTCGAGTATGAACGGAACTCGGGACTAAAATTTGGTTTTCACTTTTTTGACCTATATCATCCCGTTTTGGCGAAAAATAAGGCCGGGAAGAGGTTTTATAATTTTTTGAATTTTTCTACGATTTTTTTCGGAATTTTCTTACCCGGGTCTAGTGCGAACGGAGATCGGGACTAAAATTTTGATTTCAGTTTTTTCACCTATATCATCCCGTTTTGGCTAAAAATAATGCTGCGAAGTGGTTTTATAATTTTTTGAATTTTTTTACTATCTTTTTTCGGAATTTTCATTCCCGGGTCGAGTATGAACGGAAATCGGGACTAAAATTTTGTTTTCACTTTTTTGACCTATATCATCCCGTTTTGGCTAAAAATAATGCCGGGAAGATGTTTTATAATTGTTTGAATTTTTTTACTATTTTTTTCGGAATTTTCATTCCCGGGTCGAGTATGAACGGAAATCGGGACTAAAATTTTGTTTCACTTTTTTCACCTATATCATCCCGTTTTGGCTAAAAATAATGCTGGAAGTGGTTTTATAATTTTTAGAATTTTTTTACTATTTTTTTCGGAATTTTCATTCCCGGGTCGAGTATGAACGGAAATCGGGACTAAAATTTTGTTTTCACTTTTTTCACCTATATCATCCCGTTTTGGCTAAAAATAATGCCGGGAAGAGGTTTTATAATTTTTTGAATTTTTTTACTATTTTTTTCGGAATTTTCTTGCCCGGGTCTAGTATGAACGGAAATCGGGACTAAAATTTTGATTTCACTTTTTTCGCCTATATCATCCCGTTTTGGCTAAAAATAATGCTGCGAAGTGCTTTTATAATTTTTTGAATTTTTTTACTATTTTTTTCGGAATTTTCATTCCCGGGTCGAGTATGAACGGAAATCGGGACTAAAATTTTGTTTTCACTTTTTTGACCTATATCATCCCGTTTTGGCTGAAAATAATGCTGCGAAGAGGTTTTATAATTGTTTGAATTTTTTTACTATTTTTTTCGAAATTTTCATTCCCGGGTCGAGTATGAACGGAAATCGGGACTAAAATTTTGTTTTCACTTTTTTGACCTATATCATCCCGTTTTGGCTAAAAATAATGCCGTGAAGAGGTTTTATAATTTTTTGAATTTTTTAAATATTTTTTCGGAGGTTTGTTTCCCGGGTCGAGTATGAACGGAAATCGGGACTAAAATTTTGATTTCACCTTTTTCACATATATCATCCCGATTTGGCTAAAAATAATGCTGCGAAGTGGTTTTATAATTTTTAGAATTATTTTACTATTTTTTTCGGAATTTTCATTCCCGGGTCGAGTATGAACGGAAATTGGGACTAAAATTTTGTTCACTTTTTTGACCTATATCATCCCGTTTTGGCTAAAAATAATGCCGGGAAGAGGTTTTACAATTTTTTGAATTTTTTTACTATTTTTTTCGGAATTTTCTTGCCCGGGTCTAGTATGAACGGAAATCGGGACTAAAGTTTTGATTTCACTTTTTTCACCTATATCATCCCGTTTTGGCTAAAAATAATGCTGGGAAGAGGTTTTATAATTTTTTGAATTTTTTTACTATTTTTTTCGGAATTTTCTTTTCCGGGTCGAGTATGAACGGAACTCGGGACTAAAATTTGGTTTTCACTTTTTTGACCTATATCATCCCGTTTTGGCGAAAAATAAGGCCGGGAAGAGGTTTTATAATTTTTTGAATTTTTCTACGATTTTTTTCGGAATTTTCTTACCCGGGTCTAGTGCGAACGGAGATCGGGACTAAAATTTTGATTTCAGTTTTTTCACCTATATCATCCCGTTTTGGCTAAATATAATGCTGCGAAGTGGTTTTATAATTTTTTGAATTTTTTTACTATCTTTTTTCGGAATTTTCATTCCCGGGTCGAGTATGAACGGAAATCGGGACGAAAATTTTGATTTCACTTTTTTCACCTATATCATCCCGTTTTGGCTAAAAATAATGCTGCGAAGATGTTTTATAATTGTTTGAATTTTTTTACTATTTTTTTCAGAATTTTCATTCCCGGGTCGAGTATGAACGGAAATCGGGACTAAAATTTTGTTTTCACTTTTTTCACCTATATCATTCCGTTTTGGCTAAAAATAATGCTGGGAAGAGGTTTTATAATTTTTTGAATTTTTTTACTATTTTTTTCGGAATTTTCTTGCCCGGGTCTAGTATTAACGGAAATCGGGACTAAAATTTTGATTTCACTTTTTTCACCTATATCATCCCGTTTTGGCTAAAAATAATGCTGCGAAGAGGTTTTATAATTGTTTGAATTTTTTTACTATTTTTTTCGGAATTTTCTTGGCCGGGTCTAGTATGAACGGAAATCGGGACTAAAATTTTGATTTCACTTTTTTCACCTATATCATCCCGTTTTGGCTAAAAATAATGCCGGGAAGAGGTTTTACAATTTTTTGAATTTTTTTACTATTTTTTTAGAATTTTCTTTCCCGGGTCGAGTATGAACGGAAATCGAGCCAAAAATTTTGATTTCACTTTTTCGGCCTATCTCATCCCGTTTTGGCTAAAAATAATGCCGGGAAGAGGTTTTATAATTTTTTGACATTTTTTTACTATTTTTTTCGGAATTTTCTTTCCCGGGTCGAGTATGAACGGAAATCGGGACTAAAATTTGGTTTTCACTTTTTTGACCTATATCATCCCGTTTGGGCGAAAAATAAGGCCGGGAAGAGGTTTTATAATTTTTTGAATTTTTCTACTATTTTTTTCGGAATTTTCTTACCCGGGTCTAGTATGAACGGAGATCGGGACTAAAATTTTGATTTCAGTTTTTTCACCTATATCATCCCGTTTTGGCTAAAAATAATGCTGCGAAGTGGTTTTATAATTTTTTGAATTTTTTTTCTATCTTTTTTCGGAATTTTCATTCCCGGGTCGAGTATGAACAGAAATCGGGACTAAAATTTTGTTTTCACTTTTTTGACCTATATCATCCCGTTTTGGCTAAAAATAATGCCGGGAAGATGTTTTATAATTGTTTGAATTTTTTTACTATTTTTTTCGGAATTTTCATTCCCGGGTCGAGTATGAGCGGAAATCGGGACTAAAATTTTGTTTTCACTTTTTTCACCTATATCATCCCGTTTTGGCTAAAAATAATGCTGGGAAGAGGTTTTATAATTTTTTGAATTTTTAATTTTTTCGGACTTTTCCCGGTCGAGTATGAACGGAATCGGGACTTAAAATTTGATTTCACCTTTCAACCTAATATTTCCGTTTGGCTAAAATAATGCTGCAAGTGGTTTTATATTTTAGATTTTTTTACTATTTTTTTTCCGAATTTCATCCGGGTGAGTATGAACGGAAATTGGGACTAAAATTTGTTTTCACTTTTTTGACCTATATCATCCGTTTGGCTAAAATAATCCCGGAAGAGGTTTTCAATTTTTGAATTTTTTTACTATTTTTTTCGGAATTTTTTTGCGGGTCTAGTATGAACGGAAATCGGGAACTAAAAATTTTGATTTCACTTTTTTATCACCTATATCATCCTGTTTGGCAAAAATAATGCCTGGGAAGAGGTTTTAATAATTTTTTGAATTTTTTACTAATTATTTTTCGGAATTTTCTTTCCCGGGTCGAGTATGAACGGAAATCAGGACTAAAATTTGGTTTTCACTTTTTCGACCTATATCATCCCGTTTTGGCGAAAAATAATGCCGGGAAGAAGTTTTATAATTTTTTGAATTTTTTTACTATTTTTTTCGGAATTTTCTTTCCCGTGTCGAGTATGAACGGAAATCGGGACTAAAATTTGGTTTTCACTTTTCGACTTATATCATCCCGTTTTGGCGAAAACGAATGCCGGGAAGAGATTTTATAATTTTTTGAATTTTTTTACAATTTTTTTCGGAATTTTCTTGCCCGGGTCTAGTATGAACGGAAATCGGGACTAAAATTTTGATTTCACTTTTTTCGCCTATATCATCCCGTTTTGGTTAAAAATAATGCTGCGAAGTGCTTTTATAATTTTTTGAATTTTTTTACTATTTTTTTCGGAATTTTCATTCCCGGGTCGAGTATGAACGGAAATCGGGACTAAAATTTTGTTTTCACTTTTTTGACCTATATCATCCCGTTTTGGCTGAAAATAATGCTGCGAAGAGGTTTTATAATTGTTTGAATTTTTTTACTATTTTTTTCGGAATTTTCATTCCCGGGTCGAGTATGAACGGAAATCGGGACTAAAATTTTGTTTTCACTTTTTTGACCTATATCATCCCGTTTTGGCTAAAAATAATGCCGTGAAGAGGTTTTACAATTTTTTGAATTTTTTAAATATTTTTTCGGAGGTTTGTTTCCCGGGTCGAGTATGAACGGAAATCGGGACTAAAATTTTGATTTCACCTTTTTCACATATATCATCCCGATTTGGCTAAAAATAATGCTGCGAAGTGGTTTTATAATTTTTAGAATTTTTTTACTATTTTTTTCGGAATTTTCATTCCCGGGTCGAGTATGAACGGAAATTGGGACTAAAATTTTGTTTTCACTTTTTTGACCTATATCATCCCGTTTTGGCTAAAAATAATGCCTGGAAGAGGTTTTACAAGTTTTTGAATTTTTTTACTATTTTTTTCGAAATTTTCTTGCCCGGGTCTAGTATGAACGGAAATCGGGACTAAAGTTTTGATTTCACTTTTTTCACCTATATCATCCCGTTTTGGCTAAAAATAATGCTGGGAAGAGGTTTTATAATTTTTTGAATTTTTTTACTATTTTTTTCGGAATTTTCTTTTCCGGGTCGAGTATGAACGGAACTCGGGACTAAAATTTGGTTTTCACTTTTTTGACCTATATCATCCCGTTTTGGCGAAAAATAAGGCCGGGAAGAGGTTTTATAATTTTTTGAATTTTTCTACGATTTTTTTTGGAATTTTCTTACCCGGGTTTAGTGTGAACGGAGATCGGGACTAAAATTTTGATTTCAGTTTTTTCACTTATATCATCCCGTTTTGGCTAAAAATAATGCTGGGAAGAGGTTTTATAATTTTTTGAATTTTTTTACTATTTTTTTCGGAATTTTCTTGCCCGGGTCTAGTATTAACGGAAATCGGGACTAAAATTTTGATTTCACTTTTTTGACCTATATCATCCCGTTTTGGCTAAAAATAATGCCGGGAAGATGTTTTATAATTGTTTGAATTTTTTTACTATTTTTTTCGGAATTTTCATTCCCGGGTCGAGTATGAGCGGAAATCGGGACTAAAATTTTGTTTTCACTTTTTTCACCTATATCATCCCGTTTTGGCTAAAATAATGCGGGAAGAGGTTTATAATTTTTGAAATTTTTTACTATTTTTTCGGATTTTTCTTGCCCGGGTCTAGTATGAACGGAAATC
>NW_022155219.1:0-14786 GCF_001633185.2 Quercus lobata | reverse complement strand
TCCGTTTAATCTCGACCCGAGTTAGAAAATTCAAAAATAAATGCAAAAAAGTTTTAAAAATTAAAAAACATCATCCAGGCTGCATTTCATGATGATACGGGTCAGGAAAGACTGAAAAATAGAGAATAAAAAAATTTAATTCCTATCCGTTCAATCCCGACCCGAGTTAGAAAATTCAAAAATAAATGCAAAAAAATTCAAAAAATTACAAAACATCATCCAGGCTTCATTTCATGACGAAACGGTTCAGGACAGGCCGAAAAAAGAGAATAAAAAAAAATTTCAAATTACTATCCGATGAACCCGACCCGAGTTATAAAAATTCAAAGAAATGCAAAAAATTTTAAAAATTAAAAAAATCATTTAGGCTTCTTTCATGTGATACGGGTCAGGACAGGGCCGAAAATAGAGGAATAAAAAAAAAATTCATTCCAACCGTTCGAACCCGACCCGAGTTAGAAATTTCAAAAATAAACTGCAAAAAAATTACTAAAATTACAAAACGTTCCGGGCTTCATTCAAGACGAAACAGGTAGGACAGGCCGAAAATAGAGAACAAAAAAATATTAACATTCCTACTTCTTTCAATCCCGACCGGAGGGTTAGGGGGGAAATTCAAAATAAATGCAAAAAAATTCTAAAAATTACAAAACGTCATCCGGGCTTCATTTAAAGACGAAACAAGTCAGGACAGGCCGAAAAATAGAGAACAAAAAAAATTTCATTCCTATTCGTTCAATCCTGACCCGAGTTAGAAAATTCAAAAATAAATGCAAAAAAATTCTAAAAATTAAAAAACATCATCTGGGCTTCATTTCAAGACGAAACGGGTCAGGACAGGCCGAAAAATAGAGAACAAAAAAAATTTCATTTCTATTCGTTCAATCCCGACCCGAGTTAGAAAATTCAAAAATAAATGCAATAAAAATTTTAAAAATTAAAAAACATCATCCAGGCTTCATTTCATGATGATACGGGTCAGGAAAGACCGAAAAATAGAGAATAAAAAAAATTTCATTCCTATCCGTTCAATCTCGACCCGAGTTAGAAAATTCAAAAATAAATGCAAAAAAGTTTTAAAAATTAAAAAACATCATCCAGGCTGCATTTCATGATGATACAGGTCAGGAAAGACAGAAAAATAGAGAATAAAAAAATTTAATTCCTATCCGTTCAATCCCAACCCGAGTTAGAAAATTCAAAAATAAATGCAAAAAAATTCAAAAAATTACAAAACATCATCCAGGCTTCATTTCATGACGAAACGGGTCAGGACAGGCCGAAAATAGAGAATAAAAAAAATTACATTCCTATCCGTTCAACCCGACCCGAGTTAGAAAATTCAAAAATAAATGCAAAAAAATTCAAAAAATTACAAAACATCATCCAGGCTTCATTTCATGACCGTTCGAACCCGAGCCGAGTTAGAAAAATCAAAACATAAATGCCAAAAAATTTGAAAAATTAAATAGCATCATCCAGGCTTCATTTCAAGACGAAACGGGACAGAAAAGGCCGAAAAATAGAGAACAAAAAAAATTTCCTTCCTATCCGTTCGAACCCGAGCCGAGTTAGAAAATTCAAAACATAAATGCCAAAAAATTCTAAAAATTACAAACATCATCCAGGCTTCATTTCAAGACGAAACGGGCAGGAAAAGCCGAAAAATAGAGAACAAAAAAAATTTCCTTCCTATCCGTTCGAATCCGAGCCGAGTTAGAAAATTCAAAAGTAAACGCAAATAAAATTTAAAAATTAAAAAACATCATTTAGGCTCAATTTCATACGATACGGGTCAGGACAGGCCGAAATAGAGAATAAAAAAAAATTCATTCCCTAATCCGTTCGAACCGACCGAGTTAGAAAAATTAAAAATAAATGCAAAAAAAAATTCTAAAAATTAACAAAACGTCTTCGGGCTTCATTTTCAAGACGAAACAGGTCAGGGACCAGGCCGAAAATAGAGAACAAAAAAAATTTCATTCCTATCCGTTGAATCCCGACCTGAGTTAGAAAATTCAAAAATAAATGCAAAAAAATTTTAAAAATTAAAAAACATCATCCAGGCTTCATTTCATGATGATACGGGTCAGGAAAGACCGAAAAATAGAGAATAAAAAAAATTTCATTCCTATCCGTACAATCTCGATCCGAGTTAGAAAAATCAAAAATAAATGCAAAAAAGTTTTAAAAATTAAAAAACATCATCCAGGCTTCATTTCATAATGATACGGGTCAGGAAAGACCGAAAAATAGAGAATAAAAAAAATTTAATTCCTATCCGTACAATCTCGACCCGAGTTAGAAAAATCAAAAATAAATGCAAAAAAATTTTAAAAATTAAAAAACATCATCCAGGCTTCATTTCATGATGATTAGTGTCAGAAAAGGCCGAAAAATAGGGAATAAATAAAATTTCATTCCTATCCGTTCAAACCCGACCCGAGTTAGAAAATTGAAAAATAAATGCAAAAAAATTCTAAAAATTACAAAACGTCATCTGCGCTTCATTTCAAGACGAAACAGCTCAGGACAGGCCGAAAAATAGAGAACAAAAAAAATTTAATTCCTATTCGTTCAATCCCGACCCGAGTTAGAAAATTCAAAAATAAATGCAAAAAAATTTTAAAAATTAAAAAACATCATCCAGGCTTCATTTCATGATGATACGGGTTAGGAAAGTCCGAAAAATAGAGAATAAAAAAAATTTCATTCGAATCCGTTCAATCCCGACCCGAGTTAGAAAATTCAAAAATAAATGGAAAAAAATTCTAAAAATTACAAAACATCATCCAGGCTTCATTTCATGACGAAACGGGTCAGGACAGGCCGAAAATAGAGAATAAAAATACATCCTATCCGTCGACGACCGAGTTAAGAAAATTTCAAAACTAAATGCAAAAATTCTAAAATTACAAAAACATTATCCAGGCTTTCATTTCATGAACGAAACGTGGTCAGGACAGGCTGGAAAATAGAGAATAAAAAAATTACATTCCTATCCCGTCGAACCCGACCCGAGTTAGAAAATTAAAAAATAAATGCAAAAAAAAAAAATTCAAAAAATTACAAAACATCATCCGGGCTTCATTTCAAGACGAAACGGGTCAGGACAGGCCGAAAACTAGAGAATAAAAAAATTTTCATTCCTATCCGTTCGAACCCGACCCGAGTTAGAAAATTCAAAAATAAATGCAAAAAAATTATAAAAATTACAAAACATCGTCCGGGCTTCATTTCAAGACGAAGCAGGTCAGGGAAGGCCGAAAAATTGAGAAAAAAAAATTTCATTCCTATCCGTTCGAACCCGACCCGAGTTAGAAAATTCAAAAATAAATGCAAAAAAATTCAAAAAATTACAAAACATCATCCGAGCTTCATTTCAAGGCGAAACGGGTCAGGACAGGCCAAAAAATAGAGAATAAAAAAAAATTCATTCCTATCCGTTCGAACTAGACCCGAGTTAGAAAATTCAAAAATAAATGCAAAAAAATTCTAAAAATTACAAAACATTATCCGGGTTTCATTTCAAGACGAAGCAGGTCAGGGCAGGCCGAAAAATAGAGAACAAAAAAAATTTCATTCCTATCCGTTCGAACCCGACCCGAGTTATAAAATTCAAAAGTAAATGCAAAAAAATTTTAAAAATAAAAAAACATCATCCAGGCTTCATTTCATGATGATACGGGTCAGGACAGGCCGAAAAATAGAGAATAAAAAACAATTCATTCCTATCCGTTCGAACCCGACCGAGTTAGGAAAATTCGAAAATAAATGCAAAAAAATTCTAAAAATTACAAAACATCATCCAGGCTTCATTTCATGATGATACGGGTCAAGAAAGGCCGGAAAATATAGAATAAAAAAAATTTCATTCCTATCCGGTCGAACCCGACCCGAGTTAGAAAATTCAAAAATAAATGCAAAAAAATTCTAAAAATTACAAAACATCATCCGGGCTTCATTTCAAGACGAAACGGGTCAGGACAGGCCGAAAAATAGAGAACAAAAAAAATTTCATTCCTATTCGTTGAATCCCGACCTGAGTTAAAAAATTCAAAAATAAATGCAAAAAAATTTTAAAAATTAAAAAACATCATCCAGGCTTCATTTCATGATGATTAGGGTCAGAAAAGGCCGAAAAATAGGGAATAAAAAAAATTTCATTCCTATCCGTTCAAACCCGACCCGAGTTAGGAAATTGAAAAACAAATGCAAAAAAATTCTAAAAATTACAAAACATCATCCGGGCTTCATTTCAAGACGAAACGGGTCAGGACAGGCCGAAAAATAGAGAACAAAAAAAACTTCATTTCTATTCGTTCAATCCCGACCCGAGTTAGATAATTCAAAAATAAATGCAATAAAAATTTTAAAAATTAAAAAACATCATCCAGGCGTCATTTCATGATGATACGGGTCAGGAAAGACCGAAAAATAGAGAATAAAAAAAATTTCATTCCTTTCCGTTCAATCTCGACCCGAGTTAGAAAATTCAAAAATAAATGCAAAAAAGTTTTAAAAATTACAAAACATCATCCGGGCTTCATTTCAAGACGAAACGGGTCAGGACAGGCCGAAAAATAGAGAACAAAAAAAACTTCATTTCTATTCGTTCAATCCCGACCCGAGTTAGATAATTCAAAAATAAATGCAATAAAAATTTTAAAAATTAAAAAACATCATCCAGGCTTCATTTCATGATGATACGAGTCAGGAAAGACCGAAAAATAGAGAATAAAAAAAATTTCATTCCTTTCCGTTCAATCTCGACCCGAGTTAGAAAATTCAAAAATAAATGCAAAAAAGTTTTAAAAATTAAAAAACATCATCCAGGCTTCGTTTCATGATGATACGGGTCAGGAAAGACTGAAAAATAGAGAATAAAAAAAATTTAATTCCTATCCGTTCAATCCCGACCCGAGTTAGAAAATTCAAAAATAAATGCCAAAAAAATTCAAAAAATTACAAAACATCATCCAGCTTCATTTCATGACGAAACGGTCAGGAACAGGCCGAAAATAGAGAAATAAAAAAAATACATTCCTATCCGTTCGAACCCGACCCGAGTTAGAAAATTCAAAAATAAATGCAAAAAAATTCTAAAAATTACAAAACATCATCCGGGCTTCATTTCAAGACGAAACGGGTTGGGACAGGCCGAAAAATAGAGAACAAAAAAAATTTCATTCCTATCCGTTGGAACCCGACCCGAGTTATAAAATTCAAAAGTAAATGCAAAAAAATTTTAAAAATTAAAAAACATCATTTAGGCTTCATTTCATGACGATACGGGTCAGGACAGGCCGAAAAATAGAGAATAAAAAAAAATTCATTCCTATCCGTTCGAACCCGACCCGAGTTAGAAAATTCAAAAATAAATGCAAAAAAATTCTAAAAATTACAAAACGTCTTCCGGGCTTCATTTCAAGACGAAACAGGTCAGGACAGGCCGAAAAATAGAGAACAAAAAAAAATTTCATTCCTATCCGTTCGAACCCGACCCGAGTTAGAAAATTCAAAAATAAATGCAAAAAAATTCTAAAAATTACAAAACGTCTTCCGGGCTTCATTTCAAGACGAAACAGGTCAGGACAGGCCGAAAAATAGAGAACAAAAAAAATTTCATTCCTATTCGTTGAATCCCGACCTGAGTTAGAAAATTCAAAAATAAATGCAAAAAAATTTTAAAAATTAAAAAACATCATCCAGGCTTCATTTCATGATGATACGGGTCAGGAAAGACCGAAAAATAGAGAATAAAAAAAATTTCATTCCTATCCGTACAATCTCGACACGAGTTAGAAAAATAAAAAATAAATGCAAAAAAGTTTTAAAAATTAAAAAACATCATCCATGCTTCATTTCATGATGATACGGGTCAGGAAAGACCGAAAAATAGAGAATATAAAAAATTTAATTCCTATCCGTTCAATCCCGACCCGAGTTAGAAAATTGAAAAATAAATGCAAAAAAATTCTAAAAATTACAAAACATCATCCGGGCTTCATTTCAAGACGAAACGGGTCAGGACAGGCCGAAAAATAGAGAACAAAAAAAACTTCATTTCTATTCGTTCAATCCCGACCCGAGTTAGATAATTCAAAAATAAATGCAATAAAAATTTTAAAAATTAAAAAACATCATCCAGGCTTCATTTCATGATGATACGAGTCAGGAAAGACCAAAAAATAGAGAATAAAAAAAATTTCATTCCTTTCGCGTCAATCTCGACCCGAGTTAGAAAATTAAAAAATAAATGCAAAAAAGTTTTAATTAAAACATCATCCCAAGGCTTCATTTCATGATGATACGGGTCAGGAAAGACGAAAAATAAGAATAAAAAAATTTTAAATTCCTATCCGTTCAATCCCGACCCGAGTTAGAAAATTCAAAAATAATGCAAAAAATTCAAAAAAATTACAAAACATCATCCAGGCTTCATTTCATGACGAGAACGGGTCAGGACAGGCCGAAAATAGAGAATATAAAAAATTAGCATTCCTATCGCGTTCGAAACCCGACCCTATAGAGTTAGAAAATTCACAAATAATGCAAAAAATTCAAAAATTTACAAAAACATCCATCCGGGGCTTACATTTCAAGAACGAAACGGGTTAAGGACAGGCCGAAAAATAGAGAACAAAAAAAATTTCATTCCTATCCGTTTGTACCCGACCCGAGTTATAAAATTCAAAAGTAAATGCAAAAAAATTTTAAAAATTAAAAAACATCATTTAGGCTTCATTTCATGACGATACGGGTCAGGACAGGCCGAAAAATAGAGAATAAAAAAAAATTCATTCCTTTCCGTTCAATCTCGACCCGAGTTAGAAAATTCAAAAATAAATGCAAAAAAGTTTTAAAAATTAAAAAACATCATCCAGGCTTCGTTTCATGATGATACGGGTCAGGAAAGACTGAAAAATAGAGAATAAAAAAAATTTAATTCCTATCCGTTCAATCCCGACCCGAGTTAGAAAATTCAAAAATAAATGCAAAAAAATTCAAAAAAATTACAAAACATCATCCAGGCTTCATTTCATGACGAAACCGGGTCAGGACAGGCCGAAAATAGAGAATAAAAAAAATTACATTCCTAATCCGTTCGAACCCGACCCGGAGTTAGGAAAATTCAAAAATAAATGCAAAAAAATTCTAAAAATTACAAAACATCATCCGGGCTTCATTTAAAGACAAAACGGGTTAGGACAGGCCGAAAAATAGAGAACAAAAAAAATTTCATTCCTATCCGTTGGAACCCGACCCGAGTTATGAAATTCAAAAGTAAAAGCAAAAAAATTTTAAAAATTAAAAACATCATTTAGGCTTCATTTCATGATGATACGGGTCAGGACAGGCCGAAAAATAGAGAATAAAAAAAAATTCATTCCTATCCGTTCGAACCCGACCCGAGTTAGAAAATTCAAAAATAAATGCAAAAAAATTCTAAAAATTACAAAACGTCATCCGGGCTTCATTTCAAGACGAAACAGGTCAGGACAGGCCGAAAAATAGAGAACAAAAAAAATTTCATTCCTATTCGTTGAATCCCGACCTGAGTTAGAAAATTCAAAAATAAATGCAAAAAAATTTTAAAAATTAAAAAACATCATCCAGGCTTCATTTCATGATGATACGGGTCAGGAAAGACCGAAAAATAGAGAATAAAAAAAATTTCATTCCTATCCGTACAATCTCGACACGAGTTAGAAAAATAAAAAATAAATGCAAAAAAGTTTTAAAAATTAAAAAACATCATCCATGCTTCATTTCATGATGATACGGGTCAGGAAAGACCGAAAAATAGAGAATATAAAAAATTTAATTCCTATCCGTTCAATCCCGACCCGAGTTAGAAAATTGAAAAATAAATGCAAAAAAATTCTAAAAATTACAAAACATCATCCGGGCTTCATTTCAAGACGAAACGGGTCAGGACAGGCCGAAAAATAGAGAACAAAAAAAACTTCATTTCTATTCGTTCAATCCCGACCCGAGTTAGATAATTCAAAAATAAATGCAATAAAAATTTTAAAAATTAAAAAACATCATCCAGGCTTCATTTCATGATGATACGAGTCAGGAAAGACCAAAAAATAGAGAATAAAAAAAATTTCATTCCTTTCGTTCAATCTCGACCCGAGTTAGAAAAATTCAAAAATAAATGCAAAAAAATTTTAAAAATTAAAAAACATCATCCAGGCTTCATTTCATGATGATCGGGTCAGGAAAGACCGAAAAATAGAGAATAAAAAAAATTTCATTCCTATCCGTTCAATCCCGACCCGAGTTAGAAATTCAAAAATAAATGCAAAAAAATTCTAAAAATTACAAAACATCATCCGGGCTTCATTTCAAGACGAACCGGGTCAGGACAGGCCGAAAAATAGAGAACAAAAAAAACTTCATTTCTATTCGTTCAATCCCGACCCGAGTTAGATAATTTCAAAGAATAAATGCAAAAAAATTCTAAAAATTACAAAAACATCATCCGGCTATCATTTCAAAAGACGAAACGGTGTAGGACAGGCCGAAAAGAGAGAACAAAAAAAATTTCCATTCCTATCCGTTGTACCCGACCCGAGTTATAAAATTCAAAAGTAAATGCCAAAAAAAATTTTAAAATTAAAAAACATCATTTAGGCTTCATTTCATGACGATACGGGTCAGAACAGGCCGAAAAATAGAGAATTAAAAAAAAATCATTTCCTATCCGTTCGAAACCCGACCCGAGTTAGAAAATTCAAAAATAAATGAAAAAAAAATTCTAAAAATTACAAAACGACTTCCTATTCAAGACGAAACAGGTCAGGACAGGCCGAAAAATAGAGAACAAAAAAAATTTCATTCCTATTCGTTGAATCCCGACCTGAGTAGAAAATTCAAAAATAATGCAAAAAAATTTTAAAAATTAAAAAACATCATCCAGGCTTCATTTCATGATGATACGGGTCAGGAAAGACCGAAAAATAGAGAATAAAAAAAATTTCATTCCTATCCGTACAATCTCGACCCGAGTTAGAAAAATCAAAAATAAATGCAAAAAAGTTTTAAAAATTAAAAAACATCATCCAGGCTTCATTTCATGATGATACGGGTCAGGAAAGACCGAAAAATAGAGAATAAAAAAAATTTAATTCCTATCCGTACAATCTCGACCCGAGTTAGAAAAATCAAAAATAAATGCAAAAAAATTTTAAAAATTAAAAAACATCATCCAGGCTTCATTTCATGATGATTAGTGTCAGAAAAGGCCGAAAAATAGGGAATAAATAAAATTTCATTCCTATCCGTTCAAACCCGACCCGAGTTAGAAAATTGAAAAATAAATGCAAAAAAATTCTAAAAATTACAAAACATCATCCGGGCTTCATTTCAAGACGAAACGGGTCAGGACAGGCCGAAAAATAGAGAACAAAAAAAATTTCATTTCTATTCGTTCAATCCCGACCCGAGTTAGAAAAATCAAAAATAAATGCAAAAAAGTTTTAAAAATTAAAAAACATCATCCAGGCTTCATTTCATGATGATACGGGTCAGGAAAGACCGAAAAATAGAGAATAAAAAAAATTTCATTCCTATCCGTACAATCTCGACCCGAGTTAGAAAAATCAAAAATAAATGCAAAAAAGTTTTAAAAATTAAAAAACATCATCCAGGCTTCATTTCATGATGATACGGGTCAGGAAAGACCGAAAAATAGAGAATAAAAAAAATTTAATTCCTATCCGTTCAATCCCGACCCGAGTTAGAAAATTCAAAAATAAATGCAAAAAAATTCAAAAAATTACAAAACATCATCCAGGCTTCATTTCAGGACGAAACGGGTCCGGACAGGCCGAAAACTAGAGAATAAAAAAATTTTCATTCCTATCCGTTCGAACCCGACCCGAGTTAGAAAATTCAAAAATAAATGCAAAAAAATTATAAAAATTACAAAACATCGTCCGGGCTTCATTTCAAGACGAAGCAGGTCAGGGAAGGCCGAAAAATAGAGAAAAAAAAATTTCATTCCTATCCGTTCGAACCCGACCCGAGTTAGAAAATTCAAAAATAAATGCAAAAAAATTCAAAAAATTACAAAACATCATCCGAGCTTCATTTCAAGGCGAAACGGGTCAGGACAGGCCAAAAAATAGAGAATAAAAAAAAATTCATTCCTATCCGTTCGAACTAGACCCGAGTTAGAAAATTCAAAAATAAATGCAAAAAAATTCTAAAAATTACAAAACATTATCCGGGTTTCATTTCAAGACGAAGCAGGTTAGGGCAGGCCGAAAAATAGAGAACAAAAAAAATTTCATTCCTATTCGTTCAATCCCGACCTGAGTTAGAAAATTCAAAAATAAATGCAAAAAAATTTTAAAAAGTAAAAAACATCATCCAGGCTACATTTCATGATGATACTGGTCAGGAAAGGTCGAAAAATAGAGGACAAAAAAAATTTCATTCCTATCCGTTCAATCCCGACCCGAGTTTGAAAATTCGAAAATAAATGCAAAAAAATTCTAAAAATTACAAAACATCATCCAGGCTTCATTTCATGATGATACGGGTCAAGAAAGGCCGGAAAATATAGAATAAAAAAAATTTCATTCCTATCCGGTCGAACCCGACCCGAGTTAGAAAATTCAAAAATAAATGCAAAAAAATTCTAAAAATTACAAAACATCATCCGGGCTTCATTTCAAGACGAAACGGGTCAGGACAGGCCGAAAAATAGAGAACAAAAAAAATTTCATTCCTATTCGTTGAATCCCGACCTGAGTTAAAAAATTCAAAAATAAATGCAAAAAAATTTTAAAAATTAAAAAACATCATCCAGGCTTCATTTCATGATGATTAGGGTCAGAAAAGGCCGAAAAATAGGGAATAAAAAAAATTTCATTCCTATCCGTTCAAACCCGACCCGAGTTAGGAAATTGAAAAATAAATGCAAAAAAATTCTAAAAATTACAAAACATCATCCGGGCTTCATTTCAAGACGAAACGGGTCAGGACAGGCCGAAAAATAGAGAACAAAAAAAACTTCATTTCTATTCGTTCAATCCCGACCCGAGTTAGATAATTCAAAAATAAATGCAATAAAAATTTTAAAAATTAAAAAACATCATCCAGGCTTCATTTCATGATGATACGAGTCAGGAAAGACCGAAAAATAGAGAATAAAAAAAATTTCATTCCTTTCCGTTCAATCTCGACCCGAGTTAGAAAATTCAAAAATAAATGCAAAAAAGTTTTAAAAATTAAAAAACATCATCCAGGCTTCATTTCATGATGATACGGGTCAGGAAAGACCGAAAAATAGAGAATAAAAAAAATTTAATTCCTATCCGTTCAATCCCGACCCGAGTTAGAAAATTCAAAAATAAATGCAAAAAAATTCTAAAAATTACAAAACATCATCCGGGCTTCATTTCAAGACGAAACGGGTTAGGACAGGCCGAAAAATAGAGAACAAAAAATTTCATTCCTATCCGTTGAACCCGACCCGAGTTATAAAATTCAAAAGTAAATGCAAAAAAATTTTAAAAAATTAAAAAACATCATTTAGGCTTCATTTCATGATGATACGGGTCAGGAAGGCCGAAAAATAGAGAATAAAAAAAATTCATTCCTATCCGTTCGAAACCCGACCCGAGTTAGAAAATTCAAAAATAAATGCAAAAAAATTCTAAAAATTACAAAACGTCTTCCGGGCTTCATTTCAAGACGAAACAGGTCAGGACAGGCCGAAAAATAGAGAACAAAAAAAATTTCATTCCTATTCGTTGAATCCCGACCTGAGTTAGAAAATTCAAAAATAAATGCAAAAAAATTTTAAAAATTAAAAAACATCATCCAGGCTTCATTTCATGATGATACGGGTCAGGAAAGACCGAAAAATAGAGAATAAAAAAAATTTCATTCCTATCCGTACAATCTCGACCCGAGTTTGAAAAATCAAAAATAAATGCAAAAAAGTTTTAAAAATTAAAAAACATCATCCAGGCTTCATTTCATGATGATACGGGTTAGGAAAGACCGAAAAATAGAGAATAAAAAAAATTTAATTCCTATCCGTTCAATCCCGACCCGAGTTAGAAAATTGAAAAATAAATGAAAAAAATTCTAAAAATTACAAAACATCATCCGGGCTTCATTTCAAGACTAAACAGGTCAGGACAGGACGAAAAATAGAGAACAAAAAAAACTTCATTTCTATTCGTTCAATCCCGACCCGAGTTAGATAATTCAAAAATAAATGCAATAAAAATTTTAAAAATTAAAAAACATCAAAAAAACATCATCCAGGCTTCATTTCATGATGATACGGGTCAGGAAAAACCGAAAAATAGAGAATAAAAAAAATTTCATTCCTATCCGTACAATCTCGACCCGAGTTAGAAAAATCAAAAATAAATGCAAAAAAGTTTTAAAAATTAAAAAACATCATCCAGGCTTCATTTCATGATGATACGGGTCAGGAAAGACCGAAAAATACAGAATAAAAAAAATTTAATTCCTATCCGTACAATCTCGACCCGAGTTAGAAAAATCAAAAATAAATGCAAAAAAATTTTAAAAATTAAAAAACATCATCCAGGCTTCATTTCATGATGATTAGTGTCAGAAAAGGCCGAAAAATAGGGAATAAATAAAATTTCATTCCTATCCGTTCAAACCCGACCCGAGTTAGAAAATTGAAAAATAAATGCAAAAAAATTCTAAAAATTACAAAACATCATCCGGGCTTCATTTCAAGACGAAACGGGTCAGGACAGGCCGAAAAATAGAGAACAAAAAAAATTTCATTTCTATTCGTTCAATCCCGACCCGAGTTAGAAAAATCAAAAATAAATGCAAAAAAGTTTTAAAAATTAAAAAACATCATCCAGGCTTCATTTCATGATGATACGGGTCAGGAAAGACCAAAAAATAGAGAATAAAAAAAATTTCATTCCTATCCGTACAATCTCGACCCGAGTTAGAAAAATCAAAAATAAATGCAAAAAGTTTTTAAAAATTAAAAAACATCATCCAGGCCTGTCATTTCAATGATGATCACGGGTCAGAAAGACCGTGAAAAATAGAGAATAAAAAGAAATTTAATTCCTAACACTTATCAATCCCACCCGAGTTAAGAAAACTTCAAAAATAAAATGCAAAAAAATTCAAAAAATTACAAAACATCAATCAGCTTCATCAGGACGAATCGGTCCGGACAGGCCGAAATAGAGAATAAAAAATTACAAACATTCCTAATCGTTGAACCGACCGAGTTAGCGAATTCCAAAAATAAATGTAAAAAAATTTACTAAAAAATTACAAAACATCTAATCCGGGCCTTCATTTCAAGACAAAACGGGTCTTTAGGACAAGGCCGAAAAATAGAGAACAGAAAAATTTCATTCTATCCGTTGGAACCGCCGAATTATAAAATCAAAAGTTAAATGCAAAAAATTTTTAAAATTAAAAACTTCATCCAGGCTTCCAATTCATGATGATACGGGTCAGGACAGGCCGAAAAATAGAGAATAAAAAAAAAATTCATTCCTATCCGTTCGAACCCGACCCGAGTTAGAAAATTTAAAAATAAATGCAAAAAAATTCTAAAAATTACAAAACGTCATCTGGGCTTCATTTCAAGACGAAACAGCTCAGGACAGGCCGAAAAATTGAGAACAAAAAAAATTTCATTCCTATTCGTTCAATCCCGACCCGAGTTAGAAAATTCAAAAATAAATGCAAAGAAATTTTAAAAATTAAAAAGCATCATCCAGGCTTCATTTCATGATGATATGGGTTAGGAAAGTCCGAAAAATAGAGAATAAAAAAAATTTCATTCCAATCCGTTCAATCCCGACCCGAGTTAGAAAATTCAAAAATAAATGCAAAAAAATTCTAAAAATTACAAAACATCATCCAGGCTTCATTTCATGACGAAACGGGTCAGGACAGACCGAAAATAGAGAATAAAAAAAATTACATTCCTATCCGTTCGAACCCGACCCGAGTTAGAAAATTCAAAAATAAATGCAAAAAAAATTCTAAAAATTACAAAACATATCAGGCTTCATTTCAAGACGAAACGGGTCAGGACAGGCCGAAAACTAGAGAATAAAAATATTTTCATTCCTATCCGTTCGAACCCGACCCGAGTTAGAAAATTCAAAAATAAATGCAAAAAAATTATAAAAATTACAAAACATCGTCCGGGCTTCATTTCAAGACGAAGCAGGTCAGGGAAGGCCGAAAAATAGAGAAAAAAAAATTTCATTCCTATCCGCTCGAACCCGACCCGAGTTAGAAAATTCAAAAATAAATGCAAAAAAATTATAAAAATTACAAAACATCGTCCGGGCTTCATTTCAAGACGAAGCAGGTCAGGGAAGGCCGAAAAATAGAGAAAAAAAAATTTCATTCCTATCCGCTTGAACCCGACCCGAGTTAGAAAATTCAAAAATAAATGCAAAAAAATTCAAAAAATTACAAAACATCATCCGAGCTTCATTTCAAGGCGAAACGGGTCAGGACAGGCCAAAAAATAGAGAATAAAAAAAAATTCATTCCTATCCGTTCGAACTAGACCCGAGTTAGAAAATTCAAAAATAAATGCAAAAAAATTCTAAAAATTACAAAACATTATCCGGGTTTCATTTCAAGACGAAGCAGGTCAGGGCAGGCCGAAAAATAGAGAACAAAAAAAATTTCATTCCTATCCGTTCGAACCCGACCTGAGTTATAAAATTCAAAAGTAAATGCAAAAAAATTTTCAAAATTAAAAAACATCATCCAGGCTT
>NW_022155218.1:0-14833 GCF_001633185.2 Quercus lobata | reverse complement strand
TTATAGCTCATAATCTTTAGTTTTGCTGCCTCTTCCTGGCTGATATTTTGTTCAGGTGTTACTTGCAAAACAGACTATCAGAAAAATATGCTGTGCCATTTGCAGGTTCCTACGTAGAGTTAAACTTAATTACTCCTAATTATAACCAACCATCATCAGCTAATGTTGTTGACTAGTCCTAAATTACAAGAAAAAAGATAAAAATATGTGTTAGCAAATTGAATATTATGTGTTTTCATTCACATTATTATAAGAAAATGAGTGAGGAAATTAGAATTGGTACTATGCATGGCTTATTTGTTTGTTTGGTTTTTTCACCCTTTCGCTGGATGATATTTTAGTTTCTTTGTCCTTTTATGAGAAAATACTCGCAACAAAATAACAACCAAGTCATTTTCCGTTGCTGGATACACAATTTTTATTTTTCCTTTTCCGGATAATATTAGCAATGTACAATTGTTAATGGTATGTATCCCAAACAAATACGTGGTTTTAAAATCCTACTAATGGATTAAATTTGTTCCTGTTATGGGGGGCATTTGGGAATGTTTTGTTTGGATGAGAAAAAAAAAATAGCCAAGTTATGGTTCAGGAAAGATTTTGCAAAATTTGGCCCGATCATGACCATGAAAGAACATAGATCCGGACAAAACTATGTTTAAGGCTCTAAGGCAAAAGCCTTGGTTTTGTTTGTTTGTTTTTTTTGATGGTTTTGTTTGTTTGTTTGTTTTGTGTTTTCAATTCTCTCACTCTCTCTCTCTCTCTCTCAAAAATGGGAAATATATTAAAAATCAAACAAGAACATTATAGCATTCACATCAAGGATTTAAAAATTTTCAGCATTTAGCATCTTAAAAAGTTACTTTATAACATTTAACATCTCACTTTATAATACACTTAACATCAAAACTTCTATTTTTTTTTTTTTACAACTTCATTTTAATATTATTTTTTATTTCTTTTTTGTTTTTATTTTTTCATCCTCTCTCCCTCTTGGTCTCACTGTCTCTCTCTTTCTTAACCCAGTAATCCTACCCACTGCCAGCCACCACAATTCCAATGACCACCACGTCGATCAGAGACCCACACTGACTAAGTCGATGATCCATGCCAGACCCACAAAATCAAATCACCCTGTCGGGCCACAACCATCGGACCATCAGACCATGACCCACGACCATCGTCGGACCACAACCATCGGGAGAGAGAAAAGAGAAGTGAGAGTTGGTGAGAATATAAAAATATTTTTTTTTTTTTACAATCCAGCTACAATGAGCTGTTATTGATAACAGTTCGCTTTAGCTTGATGCTAAATTTTTTAAAATTTAGCATGTTTGATGTAAGTGTGTTTTTATCATTTGAGGTGCTAAAAATGCTAAAAAATAACATTTAGTATTTTTAGCACCTTTGATAAGAATGTTCTTACAAAGTTTAAAATACATAATACCCTCAGCGACAGCCCAAATAAGAGTCACCAATGAAATCTCCTTCCTTAACCAAAAGATCTGCACAATGGTTCCCTTGGCGGTAAGTGTGATTGATGTAACTTATAAGCTTCCTCAACAGTTTTGAGGGACTTGCGGTTAAGCGTGATTGATATTAAACATTGTATGAATGAGAAGGTTCAGAGAATGGAGATAAAATAGCAACAGCTTTAACATCAATCTCTACAGTGGGCTTTTTGTATGTTTTAGGTTGCTTTGCAAAGAGTGAGGCCATCATGAAAAGGGCCCAAAGCTCGGCTGCCACGGAGTGTGTGGTACCAATCTTTCTATAGAAACCCCCTCATCCATGCTTTATTGGGTTTTCTTCGATGTTACCTTTCGGCTTTTGCAAAGTGAGATATATTAATTAACTATAGCAGCCCTTACTTTCTTTGCCCAACAAAACCAAAATGGGTTGGAATTTTTTCTTTTTCAGCTCACGTCACTGCCATTTATACATATATTTTCATATCTCTTTCCTCTTTATTCAATGTGAATCTGGATATTATTAGTAGAGTTCTGATTAAAAATGTTAGTAAGTCAATTTGATTAAAATAAGATCCATTATTCAAACCAATAAAAACAAAGACTAATAATTTAAGCAACCAGGAAGGAATTTTAACATTCTTCATATAAAATAAAACAAACACTTTGAAAAATCCAATTGAATAACTAGTACACCCAAGCAATTCAAGTTTAATTTTCAAAGTTCCTAAATTCCTTCAGCTTTCTTCTCTTCTGGACAGAGAAATTAATTATGTCAAGTTGGGAAAAATATATAGTGTAAATTATAAATTATTACTTGAAGTAATACTCTTTTCTCCCTCATAGTTAATAATAATAAAGTGAATAAACTAACGATAGGCTCATATGTAAGACCAATTTTTATGAGATAGGAAAACTTATTATATTACCTTAATTCAAGTTCATAAAGTTTAGTTTCTCAAAAAAAAAAAAAAAAGTTCATAAAGTTTACGGGTAGTTATAAATAATAATGGGTAATTTTAAAAAATAAAATAAAATAATATCTTAAAAAAAAAGGGGAGAAGGAGAAGTATACACGACTCTTATTGACCTAAACGTGACTCAAATTAAGGATTTTCATCGTGGGCTGATATTATTTAATTTCTGCAACAAAGTAGGTATCCATCAATTAATTAATTGACTTTAATTGTACCCAAAGCTTTGAACATTGGCAAGTCATTTAGGAAACTGACTAAAGATCAATCCTCGTGGGAGAGAAATTTTTCCACCTATAAAACCCACTCTTATGTAAAATGAGAGGGATTTACTATGATATTGAATAATTTCATTTAGTTCGGGTCAAAGAAATATGTAATACACTAAATGAATTGTATAAATTCACCACAATCTTTATACACACTTTTCCAAAACAATTTTGAGGGCAATGATACACTCAAACATTTTCACTTTTTGTTTTTGTCCATTTTTTTACGTCCACTTTCATGCTTTAAATGTAGAACTCTTTTTTTTTTTTTTTTTTTAAATAATAATATTTGTATAAAATAGTGAATATAAACAAGTGTAAGGAAGATATTTTGCCTAACTTTGATTAACAATGAGTTATGCAAACTTCTTTTTCATGATAAAAAATATATTTTATTACACAAATTAGGTCAACAATAAATGAATGGGCCACTAAGGAAAAAATGTATTATAGTAGTACATAAAAAATGATAACACAAAACTTTAATTTTAATTTTAATCGTAAAAGATGATAATCACATAAACAATCAAGGGTCTTTAGATCAAATTATCTATACTATATATGCGAGGAAGCATAAAAGGCCCAATCTTTAGGTTGATTGAATATCTAGTTAAATAGTAAAATACCTTTTTCTTTTTAAAAAAAAAAAAAATCATTACATAAAAAGGATAATATAGATTTTGAAGTTTTAATTAAAAATCAACTTTATAACTTTTGAAAAAAAATAGTAAGAAGCAATTATTATAAATAATGGATGTACCAAGAAGTTTGTTTTTTTTTTTTTCCCAAAAGTAAGAAGTTTACCTGTTACAGTAAAATACTTCAACAAATTTGGGTTCACTCTAACGAATATATATGCCGCCGGATTAATTTATTATTAGCAAGAGAAAGATTGCCGCTAATTTTGTTTAAGGGGATACTTATTACTTAAAAGAGAAAACTATTTCTTTGGGAAAGAAACCTAAGATAATGGCCTTCCTATTTTCTGGGGCCGAGAATGAGATAAGATACTGAGAATAACTTTAGCAAAAGAATTTCGAGGATGCCTCGATCAATATATTATATGATATTTATTAATTGCAAATCACATTGTAATTTGGTCAAGAAAATAATAAAATTAAAGTACTAGTAATTATTTATTATTGGCAGCATGCTTGGAATTGGGATTGAAAGGATGAAGAAAATGACAAACCCCACGCCCGTTGTTTTCCCACTCATTCTTTAACAAAAAACCAAAAGAGCCACTATAACCATAAGTCAGCCAACCTTATATTATACGTAAAGGTTAAAGCCAAGCCCCCTTCTTCTTTTTACCATTTGGGTAAGTCAAGATATTATTAGATCCTTTATAAATTGCTAGCCAGAATACATCTGCAGCACACATCAAATTAACACTAATCTTCTCAAAAAAAGAAAGGAAAAACAATCTAGGACTAAAATTTTTTATGTCATAACTATGAGGTGACAAGGATATGAGTGATGGGAAAAAAAATTCAACCCGTTACATGGTCTAGTTGTGGCACAAATTGTGTTACCAGCGTTGTTCAAAAAAATTTATAAATTCATATAAAAAGGTCGGACAATCAATCATAATATGTCATATAAAATAATTGTAAAAAATAATATGACAAAAGGTATAATCTTAAAATTACTATAAAAAAAAGCTTAAGAAAACTTTATTTATTTTTTAATTTTATCAAACAAAGAACTTGGATTCAAATCTGTTTAATTCTCATTGAAATATGGATAGTGGGTTCTTTGGATTAGGGCGTGACATAAATTTGAAAAGTCATAAATCTCATTGATGTGAGTTTTGTAATGTTCATGTCAAGGGAATGAAATAGTCTATCAAAATAGTCTATTAAAAGGTAAAAACGCTAGAAAAGTCTAATAATTATAGGTACAACTTCACATCTTTCATTATCATTACAAAAATATCGAATTATAAAAAATATTAAATAAAGACCCCCTCTTTCTTATATATATATATATATATATATATATATTATTTTTCACTAATTTACACAACAAAAAAAATAAGCATACAAAGAATCTAACCAAAACAAAAAAGGGTAGACTGACAACAAGCCCTGCCCGCTGCTGCCACTTTCGCACACGAACGCATACATACAAAAAGGCAAAAGAACCCTCACACGGAAGTTTCCCTAGATAAGACGTAACGTAGGTTAGTAGCTTCTCGTTCTTTCCCTTCTCTCTCTCTCTCTCATTTTCCTTCGTTTTCCTCGCTCTCTCTTCTATTCTCTTTTCTATATTTAATTCCCCCCATACGAACCTTCTAGAACTACCAAACCAAAACTCACACCATCTACATGGCTCCGGCTATGGAGCAAAACGGTGAGTCGGCAACGAGCGAGTCACAGCGATCTATTCCGACGCCGTTTTTGACGAAGACGTTTCAACTAGTCGAGGACCGCACAATCAACGACGTTATCTCCTGGAACGACGACGGATCAACCTTCATCGTTTGGAACCCTACCGTTTTCGCCAAAGATTTGCTCCCTAAGTTTTTCAAACACAACAATTTCTCTAGCTTCGTTCGCCAACTCAACACCTATGTATGTCAATATTCACTCTCTCTCTCTAATGGAGCTTTTTGTATGTTTTGGTTTTTGATTTTTGTATATATTTGTTGTTTTTTTAGGGATTTAGAAAAGTAGTACCTGATCGGTGGGAATTCTCGAACGACTACTTCCGCCGAGGGGAGAAGAAGCTGCTGTGTGAAATTCACCGCCGGAAGATTTCCACTCCGGTGGTGTCTCCGGTGTCGGTGGCTACGTCGGCAGTTCCGGTGGTGAAGCAATTGATATCGCCGTCGAATTCCGGTGAAGAGCAAGTGGTGTCAGCGAACTCGTCTCCGACGAGGACAACTGCGCCGGCGGATCTGATTGACGAGAACGAGAGGCTGAGGAAGGAGAACGTTCAGCTTAGCAAAGAGTTGGCGGAGATTAAATCTCTCTGCAACAATATCTTCGCCTTGATGTCCAACTTCGCGAACAACAACAACAAGAACAAGTCGGAGCTCGCCGGAAAACCGCCGCTCGACTTGCTGCCGGCGAAGAGGTACGCCGACGACGAAGAAACGGAAACTGAGACAGAATCGAGCGCGAAACTGTTCGGCGTTCCAATCGGCGGCGGCGGTGCGATTGCGAAGAGAGCTAGAGAAAGCAACGACGACGATACGGAGTTGCGGTTACAGCAGCCCGATCCCGCGAAACTAGAGCCGTTGGATTGCGAGAGTAACGGTGATGATCGTCACGATGACGGTAATCGAAAAGCCACGTGGCTCATCAAGCACTGCCACTGGGATAGTAATCGTAATCAGAGGGTGTACAATTGATTGATCTAGTTAGTTTTTAGAATAGGGGCGTTGCACGTGAAAATGAAAGCACTGGATCCAAAATCCCTAAAGGACTCACACGTGACAAAATGGAGTCACGTGTGTAATTAACCTGGATGGGACAGATTCAGGAAGTTTCTTAGAGCTTCTTTTAATATTAATATATTTAGTATTTTTTTTTTCTTCTTTTACGCCTTTAATTGTCTTTATTTTGTGCTTTTTGCCTTGCTTATCCCAAAAAAAAAAAAAAAAGAACTTGAATCTAGATGATTTTAAGGAATAATCAAGGCATAGTAGAAACTACAATTTGATTTACTATTTTACTAACAGTAATTTACAGGAGGATAATATAACTGATATACTTATTTACTGCTTTTATAGTTTTATTAATTGATTTTTTTTATTGTGAGTGAAGTTGTTGGGAAAATATTAGCCAAAGAAATTTTATAAAGTTGTTGGGACAATATTATATCAGGCAAAGAAATTATAAAGTTGGTTGGGAAGAGGGGTGTGAGTGTGACTATGGGAGAGGGAAAACAATAGTTGTGAGATTTATGAATCTAGATTATGAATTATGGTGCCTCTTAAAAATGGTCAAATAAAAGGAAAATCTCATGCCCGGTGTTTGCAGTGTGTCTCTCACAATATTCAGGCTCCACAAGTGTGTGGGTTCATGTTGTGAAAGCTCGTTGTAAATGTGCGTTTGGTTTCAAATTAAAAAGTCAGTTTATTTTATTATTCAGTTTATTTTTGTTATTATTTATATATATCATTATATTTTTTGGTACTATTTTTAAGTTTTACTATATTATTTTAGTTAATTTTTACTTTTATTTATAGTATTTTTAATAAAAAAATTTTAATTTTAATAAAAATAAGTGGATCTCAAAATATATGATATTCTATCACCTAAGATGGGTTAGGATGAAATTTCACTTTTTTGTTTGAATATAATTGAATAGAAAAAGAAGTATCACTATTTAAGCATGGATAATAAGATAACAATTTAACCAAAAAATATTAGAATCTGCTATCAATATGTTATTTTAAAAAATAAAAATATTCTAGTTAAATATTACTCATTTAAGAGTATTAAATGCCAACATTCTGTAATCTGCATACAATTTTATTCATAAGTAAAAATTAAAAATTTAATTGTGAATAGAGAGGATCATTCCAAACAAAAGCTAGATTATAGCACTTTAGAGTTACATTGTGTGGGGGATGGATAATCAATAAATTATTAAAATCGTGTTAACTAGGTCTGTGACTCATCCGAGGATGTAAAACCGTCCGAGGAGGTTCATATCAAGTCATAAGGGTAATCAAATGAAACGGAGAGTAGATATCACGTGAGGTGAGTTCAGTATTCGTCCGAGGACAAAATAGTATGAGTCCGAGGACGACCTGAACGTCACATTGTTGCAAACACATCTCAGAGCTACATTACCACTAAAGGTGGGACATGGGACCAAGGATAAAAAAGAAAAGGTAAACAAATATCTTTAACAACAGTTGTCTCCGCATTAATTGCCTTTCAACTAACTCTCTGACCGCATTAATATGGAGGTGATGCCTGAATAGTGATGGGGCAGCCTTACAGCTGCTGGTTGGAGATTCCAGGAGGTGTTGGATGGGATAGGAAGGGATCCCCCAAACCCAACTTACACGTGTGTGGTGAAGATGACACCAAGAGGGCAGTATATAACATGGAAGAACGCATTAAGAAAGGGGATCGGAACTTCTGAACAAAGAGGACTTAGAAGAAAACCTTATGAACTAAAGAACTGAACTTGTTTTAAGGAGAAATTGATCGTTATATCAGTGCCAATCCATCTATAAACGTGAGGTTTGATCGTTTTTCTTTTAGAGTTAACCTAGTTCTTTGACATCCATGCTTTACAAATTTATTGTTCGGGCCTTTAACGTTTGAACCCAATACGAACTTGGGATCGTTACAAATTGAGTCCTTACACACTGCTAAGAGCATTCTCATCAAGTATTCTATAAAAATGTCATTTTGACTCATAAAAAACTACTTTATTAATTTTAACACACCATTTTATAATACACCATACATTATATGTTCTATTCTTCAATTTTATACATTAAAATAATATATACAATACATTAAAATAATATTTATAACTCATCAAACACAACCTAGGAAAATCATTGTCATAACACCAAACAGCTGCCAACAACCAATAGCCACCACCACACATCCACTCCTCCACAACCCAAAACACAAATCAAAACAAACCCATAGCCGACCAATACCAAATCGAAAGCCCCACCACCACAACCACAAACCTCGACAAAAAGTGACAAGAACAAAAAGATAATAATAATAAAACATAAATAAATAGAAGGAGAAAACAAAATATAGAAACAGAGAGATGACGACCACCTTAGTAGTGATGTAGGCCTTGAAGCTTTCAGCCATAGAGCTTTTGACCATCAATCAGAACTCACAGGCTAGCCCACCAAAACCCACCCACCGCCGACCCATCCATCGGAACCCATAGCCTAACCCACCCGAATCCACCTACAACCTAACTCACCCACCACCAATCCGCCCATCTGAACCCACCCACCATCGTCGAAACCGAACCCAACCAACCTCATCTGAACCCACAAATCACCATCTAAACCCACCCATAAAAAAATAAAAAAAAAAACCACTTCAAGAGAGAGATCGATGGCACAGTGAGGCATTAACTTGGTGAGGCTAAGAGGAAGAGAGGAAAAGCAGTGAGGGTGAGAGAAGAAAAGATGAAAGGTTAAGAGAGAGGAGGAGCATTTTTTGAGAAAAAGAGAAGAACCACTGCGCACCCTTGGTGTGGTGGTCACCTCACAAGTATAAATGCTTGTAGGGTGTGGGGGGCAAGGGCTGTGGTTTAAGTTTCTAGGAGAGAACTTCACATACATATACACTTAGATTAGGTTAGAGTAGAAATTCTATCTTATATCAAGAAAAAAAAAAAAAAAAAAAGATTTGACTGAGAGATGTGGGAGAAAAAGGAATAAAAAAATCATAAAATTTTTACAATTCCTGTCCATACGCTTCCAAATTTGAGATTATACTATTCTTTTATGTCAAATATTTTGACATTTAATGTGAGTGATTTTTTGATGTTTAATGTGTCAAATGTCAAATATTTGACCGTTGACATAAGAATGCTCTAAAAGAAGTGGATTTATGCCTGAAGCAAAGAGTAAGAAATATCCCATAAATAACATATTGTCCTGTTCAAGATATAATTACAAAATTTGTCATTGCTGTATTCCATTCTTAACTTCCCATTTTATTGCTCACATCACAATGCTATTCTCTGAGCTGTAATCCTACCACGACGAAGAATCACATTCCTCTGCAGCTAGATATTATAGATAACTGAGCAGTGACCACCAATGCAATAACACGCATTTGACTTTTTGATTCTCAAGTTCAGAAAATTTTAATATTTGATTGCAAATCCAGTCAAAATGAGTGCATTTAATATGGCAAATTGACAATCTTACTCAACATTAGCCTATGAATTCATTACAAGAAAACGCGTTGATAAACTTATGGTCCTCGGCCTACCTAAAACACTACTTTCTTTACCTCCTATTCTAAATTGGGAACTATCTTTTTTTTCTTTTTTTTTTCGAGAAATATTCAAATATTTTAAAAACATGGTCTTTTTTCTTGCATAACACTTAGAATAGTTTGAAAGTATTGACTATTGAACAAATTTTTTCTTATCTTACACATGACCTTAGTTTCAGTGTCTAAATCAGCTGACTCATCTTTTATTTTTTTAGCTCGACTTGAATTAAAATATTGTACTTTTGCCTGTCACGTTTTGGCAAATCCCAAAGCCAATATGACCCACCTTTTTACTGCTCTTCTTGGATTATATAGAACCAATGCGATAAATTTGTCTTATCACTTATGTCTTGTGTTGGTTGTTTGATGGATGCAAAATTTCAACCTTCCTCAGTACCTATGGTCCTTCACCTTTTTGGTCTATAGCTTGTTTTCAAGAGACAATAGTACCTTAGGTCCTATCCTCAGTATCCTGTTGTGTTTAAGACTTTAGACCAGTATATGTCTCCTCTATTTCGCACTGCTTTTCCAAAACAAAAGACTATAAAATCATTAGATTTATTATTAGGCAATTGCAAGACCAGTAACTACACAAAAAATGTGTGATTTGATAGTAAGAGTTATTATTTCAACCTTAAAAAATGAGCTATTTGAATAATAATTTTAACAAGACTCGTGTGATACGTATAGTATTATTATTGTTATCACATAACCCAAAATAATTGCAAGACCAGTGAGTCGGTGGATTCAAATTCTAATTTGATTGTTGTGTTAATGCTTTGCTTACGTTATATAAATGTGAAAAGAGCTTTTGAATTACTCACTGGAAAGTTCCAGTGGCTCAAAATTTGGGAATATATGCATATTGTAGCAACGTCAAGATCAAACTTAAAGAAAATATTACGGGTGTCTCAATGTCTGTGGAGAAAGGAGCCAAAGGCCAAAGGTAATGATGTCTGCCACAGTATAATCTATAAATAAAGCAGTGGAGGCGTGGAGCCTTCCGCCTTAGGAATTTCTAGAGCCTACGATTTCTTTGCTTCACATGCAAAAGTACTACGTTGTCCCTATAGAACACTCCAAATTTTTGAAGCACTACTTTTTTCTCTCCCTCTTTTATTTCTTTTCTTTTTTTTTTTCCAAAACTTTTTTACATTATAAGTAAAAAAGAAAAAGAAAAAAGAAAAGCTTGTACACACATTTTGCCATAAATTAAACACTGACAATATTATTTTTCACTAATATGATCTTCATATGTAAGTAATATAATTCAATTATACATTGACTAAAGTTTAAGTTGTGTTAGAGTGTGTATTCATAGAAAATTTTAATATGTTATCATTAGAGCAAAATCACTTTAATATGGGTCTATCAATGACTTACTAAATAGAAATTTTTTGAAGTAATTATCAATTTTACTAAAAAGAAAAAAGAAGAAGAAACTAACTAACTAAGAGCATTCACTTCAAATATGCTAATAAAATAGCTAAAATACTATTTTAGCATCCAAGCCACTAAAAACCCACTACTTCAAGGGTGTCAAATCTATAATTTGTTAACACCTAATTATAGTAAACTGTCATTTCTAATTATAGCTAGATGGTAAACACAAAAAATATTATTTAAATGAAAGTAATAGAGAGAGAGAGAGAGAGTTGAGTGGTAAAAGAAAAAAAAAATATTTAAAAGAAATGGTAAAATAATAGAGTATTTGATATTTGATGTATTGTAAAATGATGTGTTTAAATAGATAAAGCAGTCCCTCTCAAAAAAAAAAAAAAAAAGATAAAGTAGCTTTAAAAATTACTAAAAGCTATATTTTTTTAGCAGACTTTTTGTGAATGAATATTGTAGGGTCACGATTTGTGGCGGACCGTAACAGTGTCGGGTTCGCACGTAAAACGGCCCTAACAATATCATTTGTAGAGCGTGGGTTTGAAAGGCTAGACCTTGATCGATAGGCGGTGGGTTTTTCAGGGGGTTCATACAAGGTTAAATGATCGTCACCCCTAGAGTACTTCTCATGGAGGTGGGCTGGGAGGCTCTCGTTTCTTGGCCATTTTTTCCCAGCCCCTTCCCAAGATTACTTAGTTTTCCTTTTATACTCGCCTGTATCCATTTATCTTTCATCCACGTGTAGGGTCAATCTTTCCAAGGCTGATACTTGTCCCATCAGTCTATCCCCCAAAGTCATTGGGGGTGGTTGTAAAAGCCAAAGAATGCGGCCCTGTCGGGTTCAGAACATTAAATGATAATAACAGCAGCTTTCCCCGGATATTTTAGATCTTTTTTCCGAGTTTCAGTTTTATACCATTTTTACCCTTCTTTACGAGGGGGAACTTTGGGTCTGCCGAGGACTGAACTACCCTCGGCGGTACCCAAAGTCTATTTTGTTGAACTTGGGCCATAATCCTCCTCGGCTTGGCCCATAAATCATTTACGCCCCTACAAATATAATTAGTACAACCTTATCAATAAATAAATGGATTAATTCCTTATATATATATATATATATATATTTAAATCATAAATGTTGAACTTTTGGATAATTGATATTTGATGGACATAATTTTCCTACCCTGGCGTCTATAAGCTTATCTTGACAAAAAAGGTACGCATTTTCCAACTTTGACGGCAATATACCTCTTTTAATAAGGCGAGCGCAGAAAGAGCTGCCTTTATTGACTCCTCACTCTTTAATTAGAACATGATATTTTTCACTTTTCTTCTTTTTTAGGCCAGAAACTAGAAGAAACTAAGAACCTGTTCTCTAATTCTCTATCCCGAAATTTCAGGATTCTGCATTGTGAGCTGAAGACTGAAGTAGGTGGAAATGTGGAATAGACAATAGAGCTTGCCTTTTACAGTGTCCAAGTCTAATTTGCTTAGGCTTGTTGTTTGGGCTGACCATTTCAATGGAGTAAGAACTTGATCTAAAAGGTTTTTCCCATTTTGGGCTGCAATTGGACTGTGTATTGGGATGTAACTGAAACCCAATTTGCATGTGGAGGGGACTATACACCAGAGAAAAGGGTGGAGGAAAAGGAAAGGAAAAGGGATGAGAAGTGATATATTCACAATATTTTTACAACAAATACTAAATAACATGTTATTACTAGTTGTTATTGTTGGAGCAAAAAAATAATCTTAATGTTAGGTTCAAATTTGAACCAATAACAACTAACCATCTATAATTTATTATAAAAATATTGTGAGAATGTTGTGAACATAGCATCTTTCAAAAGGTATTTTACTTGGATTAAAACTTTGAACAATTCAATCATTCATTGAATGTGTTAAGGCTTAAGAATTCCTTTTTTCCTGGGTCTGTTACATTCTCGAAATCCATGCATTGTGAAACATTCGAAAGAAAAATGTTTTTCTTCTGCGAGGTTGGTCTAAATGTGGCTCCACCGATTTAGTGGTCCATTATTATCGGGATTCCTTTTTTTTTTTTTTTTTTTTTTGAGTAAATATTATCAGGATTCATTGAATACTTGGAATGCTTGCTTCCTTGACAAACGAAATGTTCAGCTTGAGATGCTTCAATTACACCCTTGGAGGCCCTTTAGGATTCGTAAGTAAAGGTCAGAAAAGTTCCTTCAAACTCACAATGTAGCAAGTCAAATGAGTGTTCATGTGTATTTTTAGTTAAATGCCTACTTAATAGTCATGTGACTTATTTAAATGATTTAATGAATCATGTTATTTAATATAGGTAAATGGTCTGAAAGAATATCATTTAATGGATTAAGAAATCCTTCAATTTGATTTGGAGAAAAACTTTGTTCGCTAGTAAAATACATTTATTATTTTTGAGAACCACCCTTGCCAAAGGCCCAAGAGTTAACGGGAAATTATTGTGTACTCTCAGAGTATCATAAATGTGTACTCATTCCTCTCACATGAATGATGGGTCTTACTAATTAAATTCATGGTAAGACCTATCATTTATGTGAAAGGAGGAAGTACGTATTTATGGTACTATAGAAGTAAACAACAATTTTTCAGGGTTAAGAACAAAAGGCCTTACCAAAAAGGCATGTAAGGCGGGGAAATTTTCAACCAATGACAAATTGTCATGTCATACCACTAAGTCCGCATTCAAAATGCCCAATTATAAAATCTCACATGTTGCTTAGCAGGTTTCACGGCTATAATTCGAAGACTGCCAAGTAGTAATAAAAATTAACCTAGTGTCAATGGATGGAAATAAATATAATAGAAGATTATTTAAGGATCAATTATAGGCCAATACGTGTTAAGTCATTAATTTATTGTGACATAGGCGACCTGATTAAAAAGTATTTTTGCTAATTAAATAATGTAATGTCATTATTTGATTTCTAAACTTAGAGATTTTTTTTTTGTACAAATTTCTTACATGCCCACAGCAAAGATGCTTAAAATTTGATTATGAACCATTCACCATTCAGTATAAAATATACCACTTTGCAGTATACATTTTCTTATGTTATGGGCATTTGATCAGAAAATCACAACCAAAAGAGCATTTTGAACAATGGATTTAAACCACAGTGAACGAGCCTCTGGCAGTGACATTTTTATGCAGAGCAGCAAAAAGACACCACTGACAATTTTTGTCCTTGTAAACTTTTATTTAAAAACTGGTCTTTCATACTTTTCTGCAAGCACTCAAAAAATTATTGAACTACCAAAATAGTGTACTTAATGGGCTTAAGCTCGTTTAACTAAAAAGAACAAAATGGTGCAAGGCCCAGAAGAAATATGTAATGCATTTACCAAGGCAGATATCCTTTAACTTCACAATTGAGTTTGAAACTCTTTTAAGTGCAGTTAGATTAGTACACGGAACTCTTAACAACTAAAGATTTTAACTTCATACTAGTTAGCTTATACTATTATTGTAACAATAAACCCCTGATAACACAAAGGAACTCTACATTACTCATCTTTGATTGCTTTCAGAAACTTCAAAACTTGAAGCATGGCAGGCCTGTTAGCAGGACTCTCAGACAGGCAGAGACAAGCAATGTGTAGCGTTTGAAGCATCATATTCTTCGAATCAGCATTGAGAACTGCTGGATCAAGAACATCAACAGCCAGCCCCTTATTGATCTTCTGAATCACCCAACCAACCAAATTTCCACCGTCGATCTCTTTAAAATCAGGCCCTGTTGGCTCCT
>NW_022155217.1:11693-14863 GCF_001633185.2 Quercus lobata | reverse complement strand
TTTTTTTATTTTTAAAATTTTTTTGCATTTATTTTTGAATTTTTTAACTCGGGTCGGGTCCGAATGCATAGGAATGAAATTTTTTTTCTTCTCTATTTTTCAGCCAATCCTGACCCGTTTCATATTGAAATGAAGCCCGGATGATGATTTTTAATTTTTAAAATTTTTTTGCATTCATTTTTGAATTTTCTAAATCGGGTCGGGTTCGAACGGATAAGAAGGAAATTTTTTTTGTTCTCTATTTTTCAGCCTGTCCTGACCCGTTTCATCTTGAAATGAAGCCAGCATGATGTTTTTTAATTTTTAAAATTTTTTCGCATTTATTTTTGAATTTTTTAACTCGGGTCGGGTTCGAACGGATAAGAATGAAATTTTTTTTCTTCTCTATTTTTCTGTCTGTCCTGACCCGTTTCGTCTTAAAATGAAGCCTGGATGATGTTTTTTAATTTTTAAAATTTTTTTGCATTTATTTTTGAATTTTCTAACTCATGTCGGGTTCGAACGAATAGGAAGGAAATTTTTTTCGTTCTCTATTTTTCTGTCTGTCCCGACCCGTTTCGTCTTAAAATGAAGCCTGGATGATGTTTTTTAATTTTTAAAATTTTTTTGCATTTATTTTTGAATTTTCTAACTCGGGTCGGGTTCGAACGGATAGGAAGGAAATTTTTTTTGTTCTCTATTTTTCTGCCTGTCTTGACCCGTTTCGTCTTGAAATGAAGCCTGGCTGATGTTTTTTAATTTTTAAAATTTTTTGCATTTATTTTTGAATTTTTTAACATGGGTCGGGTTCGAACAGATAGGAATGAAATTTTTTTTCTTCTCTATTTTTCGGCCTATCCTGACCCGTTTCATATTGAAATGAAGCCTGGATGATTTTTTTTAATTTTTAAAATTTTTTGCATTTATTTTTCAATTTTCAAACTCGGGTCTGGTTCGAACGGTTAGGAATGAAATTATTTTTGTTCTCTATTTTGCAACCTATCCGGACCCGTTTCGTCTTGAAATTAAGCCTGGATGATTTTTTTAATTTTTAAAATTTTTTTGCATTGATTTTTGAATTTTTTAACCCGGGTCGGGTTCGAACGGATAGGAATGAAATTTTTTTTCTTCTCTATTTTTCGGCCTATCCTGACCCGTTTCATATTAAAATGAAGCCTGGATGATGTTTTTTAATTTTTAAAATTTTTTTGCATTGATTTTTGAATTTTTTAACCCGGGTCGGGTTCGAACGGATAGGAAGGAAATTTTTTTCGTTCTCTATTTTTCTGCCTGTCCTGATCCGTTTCGTCTTGAAATGAAGCCTGGATGATGTTTTTTAATTTCTAAAATTTTTTTGCATTTATTTTTGAATTTTCTAACTCGGGTCGGGTTCGAACGGATAGGAAGGAAATTTTTTTTGTTCTCTATTTTTCTGCCTGTCCTGACCCGTTTCGTCTTGAAATGAAGCCTGGCTGATGTTTTTTAATTTTGAAAATTTTTTGCATTTATTTTTGAATTTTCTAACTCGGGTCGAGTTCGAACGGATAGGAAGGAAATTTTTTTCGTTCTCTATTTTTCTTTCTGTCCTGACTCGTTTCGACTTGAAATGAAGCCTGGATGATGTTTTTTAATTTTTAAAATTTTTTTGCATTTATTTTTAAATTTTCTAACTCGTGTCGGGTTCGAACGGACAGGAATGAAATTATTTTTGTTCTCCATTTTGCAGCCTGTCCTGACCCGTTTCATCTTGAAATGAAGCCTGGATGATTTTTTTTAATTTTTAAAATTTTTTTGCATTTATTTTTGAATTTTCTAACTAGGGTCGGGTTCGAACGGTTAGGAATGAAATTATTTTTCTTCTCTATTTTGCAGCCAGTCCTGACCCGTTTCGTCTTGAAATGAAGCCTGGATGATGTTTTTTAATTTTTAAAATTTTTTAGCATTTATTTTTGAATTTTTTAACTCGGGTCGGGTTCGAACGGATACGAATGAAATTTTTTTTCTTCTCTATTTTTCACCCTATCCTGACCAGTTTCATATTGAAATGAAGCCTGGATGATGTTTTTTACTTTTTAAAATTTTTTTGCATTTATTTTTGAATTTTCTAACTCGGGTCGAGTTCGAACGGATAGGAAGGAAATTTTTTTCGTTCTCTATTTTTCTGTCTGTCCTGACCCGTTTTGTCTTGAAATGAAGCCTGGATGATGTTTTTTAATTTTTAAAATTTTTATGCATTTATTTTTGAATTTTCTAACTCGGGTCGGGTTCGAACGGATAGGAAGGAAATTTTTTTCGTTCTCTATTTTTCTGTCTGTCCTGACCCATTTCGTCTTAAAATGAAGCCTGGATGATGTTTTTTAATTTTTAAAATTTTTTTGCATTTATTTTTGAATATTTTAACTCGGGTCCGGTTCGAACGGATAGGAATGAAATTTTTTTTCTTCTCTATTTTTCGGCCTATCCTGACCCGTTTCATATTGAAATGAAGCCTGGATGATTCTTTTAATTTTTAAAATTTTTTGCATTTATTTTTCAATTTTCTAACTCGGGTCTGGTTCGAACGGTTAGGAATGAAATTATTTTTGTTCTCTATTTTGCAGCCTATCCGGACCCGTTTCGTCTTGAAATTAAGCCTGGATGATTTTTTTAATTTTTAAAATTTTTTTGCATTTATTTTTGAATTTTTTAACCCGGGTCGGGTTCGAACGGATAGGAATGAAATTTTTTTTTCTTCTCTATTTTTCGGCCTATCCTGACCCGTTTCATATTGAAATGAAGCCTGGATGATGTTTTTTAATCTTTGAAATTTTTTTGCATTTATTTTTGAATTTTCTAACTCGGGTCGGGTTCGAACGGATAGGAAGGAAATTTTTTTCGTTCTCTATTTTTCTGTCTGTCCTGACCCGTTTCGTCTTGAAATGAAGCCTGGATGATGTTTTTTAATTTTTAAAATTTTTTTGCATTTATTTTTGAATTTTCTAACTCGGGTCGGGTTCGAACGGATAGGAAGGAAATTTTTTTCGTTCTCTATTTTTCTGTCTGTCCTGACCCGTTTCTTCTTAAAATGAAGCCCGGATGATGTTTTTTAATTTTTAAAATTTTTTTGCATTTATTTTTGAATATTTTAACTCGGGTCCGGTTCGAACGGATAGGAATGAAATTTTTTTCTTCTCTATTTTTCGGCCTATCCT
>NW_022155217.1:0-9180 GCF_001633185.2 Quercus lobata | reverse complement strand
TTCATCTTGAAATGTAGCCTGGATGAAGTTTTTTAATTTTGAAAATTTTATTGCGTTTATTTTTGAATTTCCTAACTCGGGTCGGGTTCGAACGGATAGGAAGGAAATTTTTTTTGTTCTCTATTTTTCGGCTTTTCCTGGCCCGTTTCGTCTTGAAATGAAGCCTGGATGATGTTTTTTAATTTTTAAAATTTTTGTGCATTTATTTTTGAATTTTTTCACTCGGGTCGGTTTCGAACGGATAGGAATGAAATTTTTTTTGTTCTCTATTTTTCGGCCTGTCCTGACCCGTTTCATCTTGAAATGTAGCCTGGATGATGTTTTTTAATTTTTAAAATTTTTGTGCATTTATTTTTTAATTTCCTAACTCGGGTCGGGTTCGAACGGATAGGAAGGAAATTTTTTTTGTTCTCTATTTTTCGGCTTTTCCTGGCCCGTTTCGTCTTGAAATGAAGCCTGGATGATCTTTTTTAATTTTTAAAATTTTTTGCATTTATTTTTGAATTTTCTAACTCGGGTCTGGTTCGAACGGTTAGGAATGAAATTATTTTTGTTCTCTATTTTGTAGCCTGTCCAGACCCGTTTCGTCTTGAAATGAAGTCTGGATGATTTTTTTAATTTTTAAAATTTTTTTGCATTTATTTTTGAATTTTTTTACTCGGGTCGGGTTCGAACGGATAGGAATGAAATTATTTTTCTTCTCTATTTTTCGGCCTATCCTAACCCGTTTCATATTGAAATGAAGCCTGGATGATATTTTTTAATTTTTAAAATTTTTTTGCATTTCTTTTTGAATTTTCTAACTCGGGTCGGGTTCGAACGGATAGGAAGGAAATTTTTTTCGTTCTCTATTTTTCTTCCTGTCCTGACCCGTTTCGAATTGAAACGATGCCTGGATGATGTTTTTTAATTTTTAAAATTTTTTTGCATTTCTTTTTGAATTTTCTAACTCGGGTCGGGTTCGAACGGATAGGAATGAAATGTTTTTACTTCTCTATTTTTCGGCCTGTTCTGACCCGTTTCGTCTTGAAATGAAGCCTGGCTGATGTTTTTTAATTTTTAAAATTTTTTGCATTTATTTTTGAATTTTTTACCTTGGGTCGGGTTCGAACGGATAGGAATGAAATTTTTTTTCTTCTCTATTTTTCGGCCTATCCTGACCCGTTTCATATTGAAATGAAGCCTGGATGATTTTTTTTTAATTTTTAAAATTTTTTGCATTTATTTTTCAATTTTCTAACTCGGGTCTGGTTCGAACGGTTAGGAATGAAATTATTTTTTTTCTCTATTTTGCAGCCTATCCGGACCCGTTTCGTCTTGAAATTAAGCCTGGATGATTTTTTTAATTTTTAAAATTTTTTTGCATTTATTTTTGAATTTTTTAACCCGGGTCGGGTTCGAACGGATAGGAATGAAATTTTTTTTCTTCTCTATTTTTCGGCATATCCTGACCCGTTTCATATTGAAATGAAGCCTGGATGATGTTTTTTAATTTTTAAAATTTTTTTGCATTTATTTTTGAATTTTCTAACTCGGGTCGGGTTCGAACGGATAGGAAGGAAATTTTTTTCGTTCTCTATTTTTCTGTCAGTCCTGACCCGTTTCGTCTTGAAATGAAGCCTGGATTTGATGATTTATTTTTTAAAATTTTTTGCATTATTTTTTGAATCTTTTTAACTCAGGTCCGGGTCGATGGATAGGAATGAATTTTTTTTTCTCTATTTTTCGGCCTATCCTGACCCGTTTCATATTGAAATGAAGCCTGGATGATGTTTTTTAATTTTTAAAATTTTTTTGCATTCATTTTTGAATTTTCTAAATCGTGTCAGGTTCGAACGGATAAGAATGAAATTTTTTTTGTTCTCTATTTTTCAGCCTGTCCTGACCCGTTTCGTCTTGAAATGAAGCCAGGATGATGTTTTTTAATTTTTAAAATTTTTTTGCATTGATTTTTGAATTTTTTAACTCAGGTCGGGTTCGAACGGATAGGAATGAAATTTTTTTTCTTCTCTATTTTTCGGCCTATCCTGACCCGTTTCATTTCGAAATAAAGCCTGGATGATGTTTTTTAATTTTTAAAATTTTTTTGCATTCATTTTTGAATTTTCTAACTCGGGTCGAGTTCGAACGGATAGGAAGGAAATTTTCTTTGTTCTCTATTTTTCAGCCTGTCCTGACCCGTTTCTTATTGAAATGAAGTCTGGATGATGTTTTTTTATTTTAAAAATTTTTTTCCATTTATTTTTGAATTTTCTAACACGGGTCGGGTTCGAACGGATAGGAATGAAATTATTTTTGTTCTCTATTTTGCAGACTGTCCTGACCCGTTTCGTCTTGAAATGAAGCCTGGCAGATGTTTTTTAATTTTAAATTTTTTTGCATTTATTTTTTAATTTTTTAACTTGGGTTGGGTCCGAACGGATAGGAATGAAATTTTTTTTCTTCTCTATTTTTCGGCCTATCCTGACCCGTTTCATATTGAAATGAAGTCTGGATGATTTTTTTTAATTTTTAAAATTTTTTGCATTTATTTTTCAATTTTCTAACTCGGGTCTGGTTCGAACGGTTAGGAATGAAATTATTTTTGTTCTCTATTTTGCAGCCTATCCGGACCCGTTTCGTCTTGAAATTAAGCCTGGATGATTTTTTTAATTTTAAATTTTTTTTGCATTGATTTTTGAATTTTTAACCCGGGTCGAGTTCGAACGGATAGGAATGAAATTTTTTTTCTTCTCTATTTTCGGCCTATCCTGACCCGTTTCATATTAAAATGAAGCACTGGATGATGTTTTTAAATTTTTAAAATTTTTTGCATTTATTTTGAATTTTCTAACTAGGGTCGGTTCGAACGGATGGGAAGGAAATTTTTTTCGATCTCTATTTTTCTGTCTGTCCTGACCCGTTTCGTATTGCAATGAAGCCTGGATGATGTTTTTTAATTTTTAATTTTTTTTGCATTACTTTTGAATTTTTTAACTTGGGTCGGGTTCGAACGGATAGGAATGAAATTTTTTTTTCTTCTCTATTTTTCGGCCTATCCTGACCCGTTTCAATATTTGAAATGAAGCCTGGATGATGTTTTTTAATTTTTAAAATTTTTTTGCATTTATTTTTGAAATTTTCTAACTCGGGTCGGGTTCGAACGGATAGGAAGGAAATTTTTTTCGTTCTCTATTTTTCTGCCTGTCCTGACCCGTTTCGTCTTGAAATGAAGCCAGGATGATGTTTTTTAATTTTTATAATTTTATTGCATTTATTTTTGAATTTTTTAACTCAGGTCGGGTTCGAACGGATAGGAATGAAATTTTTTTTCTTCTCTATTTTTCGGCCTATCCTGACCCGTTTCATATTGAAATGAAGCCTGGATGATGTTTTTTAATTTTTAAAATTTTTTTGTATTCATTTTTGAATTTTCTAACTCGGGTCGAGTTCGAACGGATAGTAAGGAAATTTTCTTTGTTCTCTATTTTTCAGCCTGTCCTGACCCGTTTCTTACTGAAATGAAGCCTGGATGATGTTTTTTAATTTTTAAAATTTTTTTCCATTTATTTTTGAATTTTCTAACACGGGTCGGGTTCGAACGGATAGGAATGAAATTATTTTTGTTCTCTATTTTTCAGCCTGTCCTGACCCGTTTCGTCTTGAAATGAAGCCAGGATGATGTTTTTTAATTTTTAAAATTTTTTTGCGTTCATTTTTGAATTTTCTAACTCGGGTCGGGTTCGAACGGATAGGAATGAAATTTTTTTTGTTCTGTATTTTTCGACCTGTCCTGACCCGTTTCATCTTGAAATGTAGCCTGGATGAAGTTTTTTAATTTTGAAAATTTTATTGCATTTAATTTTGGATTTCCTAACTCGGGTCGGGTTCGAACGGATAGGAAGGAAATTTTTTTTGTTCTCTATTTTTCGGCTTTTCCTGGTCCGTTTCGTCTTGAAATGAAGCCTGGATGATGTTTTTTAATTTTTAAAATTTTTGTGCATTTATTTTTGAATTTTTTCACTCAGGTCGGGTTCGAACGGATAGGAATGAAATTTTTTTTCTTCTCTATTTTTCGGCCTATCCTGACCCGTTTCATATTGAAATGAAGCCTGGATGATGTTTTTTAATTTTTAAAATTTTTTTGCATTCATTTTTGAATTTTCTAACTCGGGTCGAGTTCGAACGGATAGGAAGGAAATTTTCTTTGTTCTCTATTTTTCAGCCTGTCCTGACCCGTTTCTTACTGAAATGAAGTCTGGATGATGTTTTTTAATTTTAATAATTTTTTTCCATTTATTTTTGAATTTTCTAACACGGGTCGGGTTCGAACGGATAGGAATGAAATTATTTTTGTTCTCTATTTTGCAGCCTGTCCTGACCCGTTTCGTCTTGAAATGAAGCCTGGCTGATGTTTTTTAATTTTTAAAATTTTTTTGCATTTATTTTTTAATTTTTTAACTTGGGTTGGGTCCGAACGGATAGGAATGAAATTTTTTTTCTTCCCTATTTTTCGGCATCTCCTGACCCGTATCATATTGAAATGAAACCTGGATGATATTTTTTAATTTTTAAGATTTTTTTGCAATTCTTTCTGAATTTTCTAACTCGGGTCGAGTTCGAACGGTTAGGAATGAAATTATTTTTGTTCTCTATTTTGCAGCCTGTCTTGACCTGTTTCGTCGTGAAATGAAGCCTGGATGATGTTTTTTAATTTTTAAATTTTTTTTGCATTTATTTTTGAATTTTATAACTCGGGTCGGGTTCGAACGAATAGGAATGAAATTATTTTTCTTCTCTATTTTTCGGCCTATCCTGACCCATTTCATATTGAAATGAAGCCTGGATGATGTTTTTTAATTTTTAAAATTTTTTTGCATTTATTTTTGAATTTTCTAACTCGGGTCGGGTTCGAACGGATAGGAAAGAAATTATTTTTGTTCTCTATTTTGCAGCCTGTCCTGACCCGTTTCGTCTAGAAATGAAGCCTGGCTGATATTTTTTAATGTTTAAAATTTTTTTGCATTTATTTTTGAATTTTTTAATTTGGGTCGGGTTCGAACGGATAGGAATGAAATTTTTTTTCTTCCCTATTTTTCGGCCTATCCTAACCCGTTTCATATTGAAATGAAGCCTGGTTGATGTTTTTTAATTTTTAAAATTTTTTTGCATTTATTTTTTAATTTTCTAACTCGGGTAGGGTTCGAACGGTTAGGAATGAAATTATTTTTGTTCTCTATTTTGCAGCCTGTCCGGACCCGTTTCGTCTTGAAATTAAGCCTCGATGATGTTTTTTAATTTTTAAAATTTTTTTGCATTTACTTTTGAATTTTTTAACTTGGGTCGGGTTCGAACGGATAGGAATGAAATTTTTTTTCTGCTCTATTTTTCGTCCTATCCTGACCCGTTTCATATTGAAATGATGCCTGGTAATGTTTTTTAATTTTTAAAATTTTTTTGCATTTATTTCTGAATTTTCTAAATCGGGTCGGGTTCGAACGGATAGGAAGGAAATTTTTTTCGTTCTCTATTTTTCTGCCTGTCCTGACCCGTTTCGTCTTGAAATGAAGCCTGGATGATGTTTTTTAATTTTTAAAATTTTTTTGCATTTATTTATGAATTTTTTAACTCGGGTCGGGTTCGAATCGATAGGAATGAAATTTTTTTTCCTCTCTATTTTTCAGCCTATCCAGACCCGTTTCATATTGAAATGAAGCCTGGATGATGTTTTTAATTTTTAAAATTTTTTTACATTCATTTTTGAATTTTCTAACTCGGGCCAGGTTCGAACGGATAAGAAGGAAATTTTTTTCGTTCTCTATTTTTCTGCCTGTCCTGACCCGTTTCGTCTTGAAATGAAGCCTGGATGATGTTTTTTAATTTTTAAAATTTTTTTGCATTTATTTATGAATTTTTTAACTCGGGTCGGGTTCGAATCGATAGGAATGAAATTTTTTTTCCTCTCTATTTTTCAGCCTATCCAGACCCGTTTCATATTGAAATGAAGCCTGGATGATGTTTTTAATTTTTAAAATTTTTTTACATTCATTTTTGAATTTTCTAACTCGGGCCAGGTTCGAACGGATAGGAAGGAAATTTTTTTTGTTCTCTATTTTTCGGCTTTTTCTGTCCCGTTTCGTCTTGAAATGAAGCCTGGATGATCTTTTTTAATTTTTAAAATTTTTTTGCATTTATTTTTGAATTTTCTAACTCGGGTCTGGTTCGAACGGATAGGAATGAAATTATTTTTGTTCTCTATTTTGCAGCATGTCCAGACCCGATTCGTCTTGAAATGAAGTCTGGATGATTTTTTTAGTTATTAAAATTTTTTTGCATTTATTTTTGAATGTTTTAACTTGGGTCGGGTTCGAACGGATAGGAATGAAATTATTTTTCTTCTCTATTTTTCGGCCGATCCTGACCCGTTTCATATTGAAATGAAGCCTGGATGATATTTTTTAATTTTTAAAATTTTTTTGCATTTATTTTTGAATTTTCTAACTCGGGTCGGGTTCGAACGGATAGGAAGGAAATTTTTTTTGTTCTCTATTTTTCTGCCTGTCCTGACCCGTTTCGTCTTGAAATGATACCTGGATGATGTTTTTTAATTTTTAAAATTTTTTTGCATTTATTTTTGAATTTCTTAACTCGGGTCGGGTTCGAACGGATAGGAATGAAATTTTTTTTCTTCTCTATTTTTCGGCCAGTCCTGACCCGTTTCGTCTTGAAATGAAGCCTGGCTGATGTTTTTTAATTTTTAAAATTTTTTGCATTTATTTTTGAATTTTTTAACTTGGGTCGGGTTCGAACGGATAGGAATGAAATTTTTTTTCTTCTCTATTTTTCGGCCTATCCTGACCCGTTTCATATTGAAATGAAGCCTGGATGATTTTTTTTAATTTTTAAAATTTTTTGCATTTATTTTTCAATTTTCTAACTCGGGTCTGGTTCGAACGGTTAGGAATGAAATTATTTTTGTTCTCTATTTTGCAACCTATCCGGACCCGTTTCGTCTTGAAATTAAGCCTGGATGATTTTTTTAATTTTTAAAATTTTTTTGCATTGATTTTTGAATTTTTTAACCCGGGTCGGGTTCGAACGGATAGGAATGAAATTTTTTTTCTTCTCTATTTTTCGGCCTATCCTGACCCGTTTCATATTAAAATGAAGCCTGGATGATGTTTTTTAATTTTTAAAATTTTTTTGCATTGATTTTTGAATTTTTTAACCCGGGTCGGGTTCGAACGGATAGGAAGGAAATTTTTTTCGTTCTCTATTTTTCTGCCTGTCCTGATCCGTTTCGTCTTGAAATGAAGCCTGGATGATGTTTTTTAATTTTTAAAATTTTTTTGCATTTATTTTTGAATTTTTTAACTCGGGTCGGGTCCGAATGGATAGGCAATGAAATTTTTTTTCTTCTCTCATTTTTCACCTATCCTGACCCGTTTCATATTGAAATGAAGCCAGGATGATGTTTTTTAATTTTTAAAATTTTTTTGCATTTATTTTTGAATTTTTTAACTCGGGTCGGGTTCGAACGGATAGGAATGAAATTTTTTTTCTTCTCTATTTTTCGGCCAGTCCTGACCCGTTTCGTCTTGAAATGAAGCCTGGCTGATGTTTTTTAATTTTTAAAATTTTTTGCATTTATTTTTGAATTTTTTAACTTGGGTCGGGTTCGAACGGATAGGAATGAAATTTTTTTTCTTCTCTATTTTTCGGCCTATCCTGACCCGTTTCATATTGAAATGAAGCCTGGATGATTTTTTTTAATTTTTAAAATTTTTTGCAATTATTTTTCGATTTTCTAACTCGGGTCTGGTTCGAACGGTTAGGAATGAAATTATTTTTGTTCTTTATTTTGCAACCTATCCGGACCCGTTTCGTCTTGAAATTAAGCCAGGATGATTTTTTTAATTTTTAAAATTTTTTTGCATTGATTTTTGAATTTTTTAACCCGGGTCGGGTTCGAACGGATAGGAATGAAATTTTTTTTCTTCTCTATTTTTCGGTCTATCCTGACCCGTTTCATATTAAAATGAAGCCTGGATGATGTTTTTTAATTTTTAAAATTTTTTTGCATTTATTTTTGAATTTTTTAACCCGGGTCGGGTTCGAACGGATAGGAAGGAAATTTTTTTCGTTCTCTATTTTTCTGCCTGTCCTGATCCGTTTCGTCTTGAAATGAAGCCTGGATGATGTTTTTTAATTTTTAAAATTTTTTTCCATTTATTTTTGAATTTTTTAACTCGGGTCGGGTCCGAATGGATAGGAATGAAATTTTTTTTCTTCTCTATTTTTCAGCCTATCCTGACCCGTTTCATATTGAAATGAAGCCTGGATGATGATTTTTAATTTTTAAAATTTTTTTGCATTCATTTTTGAATTTTCTAAATTGGGTCGGGTTCGAACGGATAAGAAGGAAATTTTTTTTGTTCTCTATTTTTCAGCCTGTCCTGACCCGTTTCGTCTTGAAATGAAGCCAGGATGATGTTTTTTAATTTTTAAAATTTTTTTGCATTTATTTTTGAATTTTTTAACTCGGATCGGGTTGGAACGAATAGGAATGAAATTTTTTTTGTTCTCTATTTTTCGGCCTGTCTTGACCCGTTTCATCTTGAAATGTAGCCTGGATGAAGTTTTTAATTTTGAAAATTTTATTGCATTTAGTTTTGAATTTTGTAACTCGGGTCGAGTACGAACGGATAGGTAGGAAATTTTTTTCTTTCTCTATTTTTCTGCCTGTCCTGACCTGTTTCGTCTTGAAATGAAGCCTGGATGATGTTTTTTAATTTTTAAAATTTTTTTGCATTTATTTTTGAATTTTTTAACTCAGGTCGGGTTCGAATGGATAGGAATGAAATTTTTTTTCTTCTCTATTTTTCGGCCTATCCTGACCCGTTTCATATTGAAATGAAGCCTGGATGATGTTTTTTAATTTTTAAAATTTTTTTGCATTCATTTTTGAATTTTCTAAATCGGGTCGGGTTTGAACGGATAAGAAGGAAATTTTTTTTGTTCTCTATTTTTCAGCCTGTCCTGACCCGTTTCGTCTTGAAATGAAGCCAGGATGATGTTTTTTAATTTTTAAAATTTTTTTGCATTTATTTTTGAATTTTTTAACTCAGGTCGGGTTCGAACGGATAGGAATGAAATTTTTTTTCTTCTCTATTTTTCGGCCTATCCTGACCCGTTTCATAT